>NC_048305.1:11212329-11390249 GCF_013100865.1 Trachemys scripta elegans
ACAGAGGTGCAGTGCTCATGTGTGCCCAATTAAAGGGTACTAGAGGATTGTTTGTTTTGGCTATGTAAATGCCTAGACTTGAATAAAGTTGGGCCAGACCCCTCAGATTTCTGACTTAGATCCAGTTTCCCCACTCCTCACCAAGTGTGAGGTGTTCACATCTGACATCCTGGGGGTAGCCTGTCTGGAATTTCTAAACTCAGACGCTCAGTCATCTGGTCACATTTTACATACAGCCCAATTGTGTTTGTGGCTCTCATAAGCTGTTTCTGTATTCTCATGTACACTTGCATAGACATGCTAGACCAAAGAGAGAATGCAGGGAGGCAGAATGACTCAAGGAGTTCCATTTAATTTTTTATTTTTAAGATTCATTAAGATGTGTAACTCATTATTTTTAATCACATAATTCCCTGAGAAGCACCTTGTATCTCAATGATTTTAAAGCATTTCTCAAATTTTAGAATAGAAATGTAGACAGAAGAGGGAGCAAAAAAGTATTAGGTCGTCCTGAAACTGCCTGGAAAACTTAAGGTAGAATGGAATTATCCAAACTGGAACTTGGAGTGAACATTAAGATTGCTGCTAAGAGTAGCAACCTACTCTTATAATAAGATGTGACAACAGGAATCACAGCCTCATTTTACCACTGAACTTAACTGCACAGGGCCCCTTAATGCCTGGGATGTTATTTCATTATTGGCTTCAAGGGAAGAGTGGCTCCTACAGGATCAGCACTTCCTACAACACCTTGGATTTTCCTGAAAGACCTCTCTTCCAAGCAACATCCAGACAAACCCAATTCTGCATAGCTTATTAGAGCAGCAGAGACAACACCCTGAACTGGTGCAGCTGTAGACTAGCTGGCTAAAGGAAATTACACAGAAGCCTCAAAAATAAAATACAAGAATATTCTGTATTTGAATAATATGCTTCTAAAGTCTATAAGGTTCAGCTAGCTAATGTACTCGTCTCTTACTTTTTGAAGAGATGCTTTTGAAACTAGTGGACAAAGAAACTTCTATGAAAAATGCACTGATCATGCTTTCATGTATGTTCTAATTACATCTGACTGCTGGAAGAAAGAATAAAAATGCACAAATGCTTAGCTTCCGATTATTAACTTTTACCATCCTTCTAACAATTAAATGTACTGTGGGTTTATCCTGAACATTTTACAAGCCTAAATTTCTGCTTAGGCTGTTTTTCAACACTGATACCCATGCCTGCTTGGAAAGCATGAGATAATGACCTTACTCTCATGGAAGTAACACATATTTATGCCTGTGAGTAAATAAGCCACTAATCTTGAAGCTGTGAAGCAAGACTTTCACCAAGAACCTTACTAATGTAGTGGTAAATATGCCCTTTTCTAGATACAGCTCATAATTGCACAAGAAGGTAGTGAAGTATAATGCAAAAATTAAAACTTCACTATCAGTTAAAAAGGCTGAATTTAATTTAGGAATAAATGCAGAAATTAGTGTTGATCTGTATGAAATACTTTTTCTTTTCACCACATCTGCAAGAAGATAAGTATTTGGATTGTTACATGAAAAGTGAAACCATAATTTAAAAAAAATTGATTTTATAGATTTTGTTTTCACAGTAAATGAATCTTCATCAGAAGGGGTGGAAGCTCCATTTCTTGACTCAATTAAAACTAATCTAGACAAAATGCCATTACGTATACAACAATGCTATAATGGCCGAGTGCTGTCACTCAGTGACAGCATATCCCTTTTCTCTCTGTAGATTCTCTGTGGTTGTGCTAGAGGGTACATGGTCCCTGCACAGTGTGTGCCCCAGTTCTGGTCAAATTCATTAGCAGCCCCAAATGGGGTATTTCTGGGTGGAGTGAAAGCTCATTTTCCTTCATCCCTTTACGCTTTAGAGTGGCTGCACAGTGGGCAGCACTAGCTAGGCCTGTTAAATAGCAAATGGCACCCCCTCCATCCTTCCAGCCCTATCAAGATATGTTTTTCAAAGGCATAATACTTCTAAGCACCTCTACTCAGGTGGTGCAACTCCCCCTTATCCCCCGTTGGCTCAGACTTAAGACTTCTCCTGATTCTCCAACTATAGCTATAAAAATGTGCCATTGGGAACATAGCTAATGGATGTGCAGGTAACTTCTGAGCTATCATGGAGGTAATCAGGAAAGTTGCACTCATTTGTGAAAACGACCCTAGACTAAAATATTTAGGTGTAAAATTGAGATGTTTACTGTGAAGAATTTAAACCCTGAACTGATTTGGGGTTCATACTAGGACAAAATGCCAAAGGTCTGATTTTGCAGTCCGTACTTGGACAAAATGCCCAGCGTCCGTCAGTGATGGCGCAAGAGCATAGGATGCATACTTTCTAAAATTATTAGCATCCAAATGCAGTAGAATAAACTGCATTTAACAAACGCAGAGTCGAAACGTCAGTAGACAACAGTTACTTAACAAACTTTTAATATTAATTTTGGAAGACCTCTAATGATGTCCAAGAAAAGCAGGGTGCTGCAGTGCTGTTAGCTCTTAGAATTGTAGCCCTGTTTAGCCAAATGAATCTCGTCGGAGGGTCTCTGCTTCACCAAGCATACAATATGTGCATTTCCATCAGAAAATGCAGTTTTCCCCTCCCAGTCAGTAACATGAATGGGCTTCACCAAATAAATGTGTAACTCTACTACAGTTTCCAATTCTGATTTATTTATGTTTTTAAATCCGTTTTCAAAGTAATATCACAAATCAGAAACTTGGATACCACTTCTTACTTTGCCTATCTTCTAATAAATGTGCACAATGCTAAATGGTTGGGGGTGCTTAAGTAGTTAGGGAAATGTTTTCTTGGGCTATTTTTATATGAATATATGAAACTAGAGCTGCAAAATAAGATCTAAACCATTTCGTGTTGGACTGCCTTTGTAGACTGCACCTTTTGTTGCCCTGAAACACTGCACAGCTCTCTTCCTCCCAGAGCGGCCGTGTCCAGCTCCTTAGCAGTAGTTAGCGAAGTTCATTGGAGGAGTATGTTCCTTAGAGATTCTCCTTATTTCTGAGGCTCTTCCTCTTGGTTAAAGGTGGCTCTACAAGCTGGGCAGTTGCCAAGTAAAGCAGCCCGCTGCACTCACGAGACTGTTTCATTCCTGGTGCCACCTGTTGGGGTCAGGGATCAAGATCAGGTGAGTTTCAAGTTCTTATTGTGGCAAATTGCTCTTTAAAACAAGTTATAAGAGAAAGGGGAACTGAGTCCTAGGGGAAGAATTATGAACCATCAGTCACCATTAAACTAGCCCATGAAACACAGCACGGTACCAGGAACTATGTGGTATGGAGGCAACTAGGAATGTCACCACACATGTTGACATTGAAATCAGAATATGAGTGTTAGAGAAGGGATACAAATGTGAGGTCCTGGTGGGATTTATTTTTAAATGACTAGTTAACTCCAAAGTCCCAAAAGGTTTAGATCTTACTTTGCAGTCCCCAAAAAAGATGTTTGGGCAGTAAAATCTAGGCTATATGACCACCTAAAACAATGAATCACGTGTCTGCTTTAGTAACTCAGGGACAGACGGATAAACTAAAACATGTCTTTGTTCAGGGAGCACTTTGGAGAAGAAAGGTGGCAAAGAATTTGTGGAGGCCATCATTGAACTTCGCAAAAAGAATGGGCCATTGGACGTAGCAGGAGGTGAGGCTTAAATCTCTGAAAATGGACGAATAGAACGTCTGCATGTGTTGTGATTTCTAGTTGACTTTCGTTTTGGTTTTATTGTATATTGTGTATAAATCAGTCACAAACAGACCTATTTGAACATAACACTTGCATGGGTTTCTCTCATATATTGGTGTGTGATTGATAGCGTATGCCTGTATACATGTGTATCTATATACTTAAAGATAATATTCTTGCTCTTTAAGGCCTCAATCCAGCAAAGCACTTAAGCATGTGATAAGCACATGCTTAACTTTAAACATATTTTCAATTCCATCCTTATTCATCAAAGCACATCCGATTGACCTTAACGAGACTTGAGCACATGCTTAAAGTTAAGCATCTGCTTAAGGGTGGTGTTGACTCGGGACCGAAGTCATCTGTATAAATGTGATTCTTTCAAACAGTTTATGAATTTTTCATGCCCAGTTATCAATATCTCAGTAATAGGAAAAAATCTCGCATATGGGCAATAAAGTTTGATGAATTGCAAAATGTAATATTAAGCCATCTGTAAAATTGTTGATATATGTTGTGAATAAAGAATTCTGATTCTGCCATCTGTGTTTACACTGTAAAAATAAATACAGTGCATGCAGTTTACTAAATGAATACTGACTACAACTAGGACAGAATTTATGACTGGGGGTGTGACAGGAAAAATTATCACTGTTTATGTCTGCTGTTTATCTTCACTTTTTTTCTTTCAAGTTGCTCAGTTTTTATCATGTCACACTCACTGCTCTGTCCTCATTTGTCCAAACTTGAAAATGGAGACATACATTTAAACATAATGCTCACTTTGTTACTAATGGTTCTTGTTTCATGAAAATTATAGAATGAACTGTTCCCATATTCTTGATTGACTACAGTACTCTAGAGTATTCCTTATTGCTATTTAAACCCAGCCACACTGGGCTCAGGATAGTATCTGAGACTGAAGGGAAAAGTGGCTCTCAGTCACAAATCCACTTCCCCAATCCTGGGACCAGCTGGGCAGCCTGGGCTCTGTGAGGCCAGCAAAAACTGCCGCCTTCAGTTTATCACCACTGGAGAATAGTGGGCTCCAGTCATGCCCCCAGCATCCCCTGGACATTTCCCCTATCTCTGGGGATTCCTGTTCCATAGTGGAGACTAAACCATGGTTATCTTCCTGGAGCGTAGCTGTAACCGTAGCAGAATTCTGCACACAGACCTTGTATGTTTTATAGAAAACTGTAAAATACTTCCTCTTTCAAAGCACTTTAATTTGAAATAAGTGACAATTGCTTTGAATAATTAACAGTTGTCGTCCAGAGTCCCCATAGTTCCATCAGAAGGCTCTCTCCATTTCAGAGACAGTAAAACTAGTGAGGCATGTCGGCACAGTATTTTCCTCTTGCAGTTTGAAGGTATTACAAGTGAAGAGAGGTACTGAACTGGTCACATCAGAGTCGCACGATACATAAAATTCCACTGACTAGAGATGTGTCAGCTGGCTTTATTAGATTTTTCTTGGATTTATGATATATTCTGAATCTGCCAACTTTTTAGAGCTAATTATGACAAAATTGCCTCGCACTGAGGTTATTCAATATGTTGAGCATCTGCAGGCCCCAAAGTGCACAAATGCTTGTGCTTCCATTGCCCCTTAGAATTTACCCCGCTGCAGTCCGAATTCCACATGCCAAGGTCTATTTTCTCTTTTTTTGCGGCACCTACAGGATAATATCCATATGTGATAACATGGCTCCAGGAATTATTGTATGGAGTTGTTTTTACAATATGGCCACCATATTGTAATAACAGAGTGCTCCATAAACATTCCAGCATGGAAGAGAGAATTTCTTGCCAAGAGGAGCATTTGCAGGTCTGATAGTTAGAAGCAAGCTCCCATTTCGTACCCACAATTTCGTGGGCACAGATAGCTTCAGCCACAGATGCAATTAGATATCTGTCTGACTGTGAACTGCTATTCAAGTTTGTATTGTGTGACTAACTTTGTACTTGAGCCTATGAATAGGCATTTTTTTAATGAACCAAAGTAAGTAACATTAAATTCTTGTATTTTCCATCACTGAACTGCGGGTGCAGAATAGAGACACAATCTGGCCCTGAGCTCCCTGGTATGCACGTAGTCTGCTCCCTTCTCTGCACCCAATCAGCTGTGCAGAGGAAGGTGAGAGGTGGTGAGGCTATGGCCCTGCCCTCTTGGGAGATTTATGCTCCCAAGTCACAGAAACCATCTCTGCACTCGCAGAGCCTGGAGACTGATTGTCACTAGTCCATTTGTGGGGTGTCCTTGTGTCCCTTGCACATCAGTGCCAGGGTTGAGGTGCCATGATATAATTAGCATATAAAATGCCCTCTTCCATTCCCTGGCACACACAAGGTCATGTCTTCTGATATATAAAAACAATAAATCAAATGCTGTAAATCCATAAATCCGTACTGGACAGTTGTCTCATTAAATAATGAAAGAGGTAAACTAGAAAACAGCATTGTATCAGTCATCAAGGGTGAGGTGATGCATGCGACCGAGAAATTTTAAAGTAACATCAATCCAAAACTCTCTCTTGAAATTAGACAAAATAGACTCACTCATACTAAATCAGAAACAGAGTGCCGCATTGGCAGGGGATAAAAGAAAACAGTTGTATAATTACTGTAGCTTTTCCTGTCGATTTATAGATGCATCATAATCTTTGCATTTGATGTCATTTGGGCTGCAGTCTAATCAAAAGCTGGCTCAACAAATTGTATATTAACACCAAACCTCTAAAGATCACAGAGGTAGTTAATCTGAGACTGGAACAACATCCTGGCACATACTGTAACTTGACAGTAACATTACAATAAAACTACAGCGGCCCTGTAACAGTTTTATACTCCAACAGACAACCCAACTTTGTAACATATTATCTGATAAAATAAGAAGAAAGTTGCAATAAAGTGCCCACTTCAAATTTATGTCTCCTCTAAATTGCCAGTGATAGATTTTGTTCTCTATTCATTGAGGTCTATTATAGTTGTAATTTACAAATTACTCCAACAAAACGTAGTAGCAAATGTAAAACAGTCTATGTAATCATGTTATCTCTTCAGGCTATTTGATTTGTATGATAAAGGATCCACTGGGATTATAGCAGTGACTGTCAGCTGTTTACAGTTTTAATCACACTTCCACATATGTACTTTTTTAATCCTGACAAGATGAAAGCAATTAAATTTCCCTTTCTGTTTCTTACTAGCTGTTGTCAGTGCAGGCCATGGACTGCCTGCTAAATTTGTGATTCACTGTAATAGCCCGGGTTGGGGTTCAGACAAATGTGAGGAGCTGCTGGAAAAGACAGTGAAGAACTGCTTGGCTCTGGCAGATGAAAAGAAGCTGAAGTCAATTGCATTTCCTTCAATTGGCAGTGGCAGGTAAGGTTGTCATGCAAACCTATTACCTAACTTGGTGTGGGTCAGATTTTCTAATGCAACCCTACGTCCTCCAGTCCTTACTTGGGCATAACTCCCATTGCGGCAATATTGATTTATTCTTGTTCACCCACTCAATTCAGATCTCTTTAATGAAATTGCCCCTTGCTTGTAGACTAGTTCAACCAGTAAATCCCAATTGAAATACTCTAGTGAATCATAGCTCAGACTTGAGCAGGTTTAACAATAATCCCTGCAGAATCATAAAGTACACAAATACGTTCAAGTGAATAAAATGCATTTTTATGAGTGCATTCAAATATTTTAAATTAACACATTTTAATAATCTAACAAAAACTTGAAAAATAAACATGAAGAAAAGGAATCTATCTTACCAAGATTTAGTGTGTAGTTAGCCCCACTGCGAATATGTCGTATGATAGCAACAAGACTTGGCTTAGTGTTAGTCTAAGTATCGGCGGTTAAACACTTAGGGTATGTCTACATGGCAATAAAACACCGGAGGCCAGCCCATGCCAGCGGATTCGTGCTCCTGGGCTCAGGATGTGAAGCTATTCAATTTCATCGTAGATTTTTGGGGTGGGCTGGAGCCCAGGCTCTGGGACTCTCCCCCTTAGCCCCCCACCCCCCAAAGGGGCTCTATTTCAGTGGGGAATTGATTCCTGTATATCCTTCATACAGTGTAAAGCACTGTTGGATCCTTTGGAATAATTTGCACTATAAAATGTAAATTTTCCCTATCATTTTTATTGAAACAGAAGGGATATACGTCATACCAGGTTTAAAAATACAAGTTAATAGCGCATACAGAAAGAATGTTGGCATATGTCACTTTAAGAGCATGTAACATTATGCAGCTTCAAGGAGACTTTTTGTGGAGAACAATGTTTATGCAAAGTGTACTGCTCGACATGGCAGTCCTTACAAAACAGAACATGGTATATTTTTTTCTCAACTGGATGACTTACAGAAGCTGTTGTTACAAGGAGCGTATTGCTGTTGAATAGAATGAAATCCCAAATAATCATTCCATTCACATTCAATTGTGAGCCTGTCTGACTGATGGACAAGATTTTGGGGTATATTCTCTTGGTATGGGCATGTAATTCTCACTGAAGCCAATGAGAATGTTTGGGATTGCAGCCTTCAGAACATGGAAGATATAAATACTTAGGTGTTTTCTTTAATTCAAGTGGGTAACAAGCGGAATGTAATTAATTTCTATGAAGGAGAATATATTCATTCTGTCTCTACTGTTGTTTTATAAAGTAAAAAGTTTTGGTTTTTTTTTAAATAAATAAAGCTTTTAAGGACAACAGACGCCAAAGGCCGCACATGCACACAGCTGTTCTGGTACGGACATCTGCCAAACAGACATCACCCAATAAACCCACGTAAACGGCTTCATTCTCTTTTATGGCTGAGGAATGGGATTATGTGAGGGCAGTTACAATAAATCATTTTGTACTTCAGGGGGGAAATAAAATCGCTTGCTTGTAGCAGTCAGATGCTCAGCTAGGGCCAACCTTCAGAGAGCACAAGTCAGGGGGTGCTGTGCAAAGGTGGCTTAAAGCTCACTGTAGCATGGCCCTGGGGAGAACCACGAGGGAGAGAAGTTCACTAGAGGTTCAGTGTGAATACAAAGTCACCCCCTCTGAATGGGGTTTTATTTCAGGGGCTCTGACTTTAATCTGTATTGACACCAGTTTGGCAAAAATCTCAAACTGCAGTTTTACAAGAATTAAGCTCAAAATAAAATAATGCAATGCTATACAAGTAATTCCTGTTTTCCCTGAAAGCCCTTAAGCTGGTCTCTGGTCAGCACCTCACTCCCCAGGTCTCTCTTTGCTCTTTCTAACATGTTGACCCTAAATAAACTCCCTCGCATCTAGTCAGTTTGCAGACGTGAATGCCTCCCTGGTTATTATTTATTTGTATTACCCTAGCACTTACAAGCTCCAGTCATGGATCGGGACCCATAGTGCTAGGCACCGTACAAACACCAAACAAAACAACAGTCCCTGTCCCCAAGAATTTAAGTCTAAGTAGAGTTTACAATCTAATCCTGGAGCTATCTTAATCCTGGGAATTAAGCCCCCAGAGCCCTGCCTGTATTCTCTCTTGGCATCTAATTGGGACACCATTGCGGTGGGGTGCAGCAGGATCCCTGGGGTGTGCCAAAATTGTACACCCTATCACACTCCTTTGCTCCTGGGACTAGACTGCGTAAGTCCCCCTACTGTACTCCTGTAGTAGAAACAGCCTGATTTATATCTAATTTATATCCAGCTGAAACATCCACAAGGGACCAGAGAGGGAGCTGGGGAATGGTGGAGTACAGAGGCCTACTGGCTGCATGCCCTGTTCTTTGCTAAGCCAGCAGCAGGTGAGGGTATAAGAGCTCCTATGACAGCTGTGCACCACCATTGGGTTGTTCCTACATAGGGATGCGCCTCACTAGGACAGCTAAACTAGCTTAGGAAACCTGTTCTGATAAGAGGGGAACAGCATGTGCAATTTCATGTCATCAGTTTTGAAATATCCCAGGCTTACTACAGGCAGCTTGGCCAATATCCCATTATATACAGTACAACCACACAGTGTCAGAATATATTTTATGATAAGGTGTTGTGTGTAATATGTGGTACATGGCACAAGCAATTACCTTTGTCTTCTGGCTTTCCTACTTCTTCCAGTATATAATAAGAGGAAGAATAAAACAGTGTTTATTGGCCAGATTCAGTGTAGGTATAATCCAATGCTAAATGATGTAATACCTGTTAATGCCACGGGTGAATATGGCCCTGTATCTTCAAAGTGCTGGACAAACACTAACTAATTCCCAACACTGTTGTGCAGTTTGTAAGTAAGGAGTAGTATTCCCTTGTATTACTAGTAGGTGAGTATCTCAGTAACGCCAATACTACAATTAGGCTTGGAAGGATTAGATTTTTATTGGTAAATATCAATAACCTTCAATTTCACCCTAGACACACAAACCGACAAAAATAATTTGCATTGATGGTAATTGAAATTTATAGATAAGTGGAATAAGAAAAATGCTGCTTGAGAACTTCTTAGAGTTTGATTTAAGGCTAGTTACTTGGTATATTTTGACAAAATATACAAAATCTAATTCTTCCAAGCCTAACTATAACATAAGCATTCTCTTTGCTTAAATGCAAGAGTGGCTTTAAAAAAAAAAAACATCTTTCCTTTGCAATGTCAAACTTTCTTGGTGGGAAAAAAACAACCTTGTTTCCTTAGGGCCTGATCCTATTCTCATTAAAGTCAGTGGCAAAATTTTTAATGGTGCAGGTTTTTGACCCTTTCCTAATATTTTCCAAAAGGCAAAAGTAATTTAAGAGCCTAAATCATTGAAAGTCAGTGGGCAATTTTGAAAATTTTAGCCATTGTCTTTTTCCATGTACCAAGTACTGTTGTTCCCTGTAATGCACGTCTTGTACAACAGAAAGCAGGCTCTGTGGCTACTAGTCACTGACGTTCCACAGACTTCTTATTTTTATTCCAGTGCCGCTTAGCAGCCCCAGCCAGTGTCCATGTTCCAAAGCTCTGATGTGCTAGGCACTATGCAGACACAGAGCAAGAGACAAAACCCTTGTCTAAATAGACCATGGTGGCCAAAGGCAAGGAAGAGAAGTGGGTACAGAGAGGTGAAGTGACTTGCCCAGTGGGCACCCAGCGGCTCAGTGGCAGAGCCACCCCTGACTCTCAGTTCAGTGGCCTGTTCACTAAATATGCTACCTCCCCACAATCCATCTACCCTCTCTTTAGCAACCACAGTAAATGAGGGCCTTATAACTACCTAAGTGCCTCAATCTTTAATCTGCCTGTCAGGAAACGAAGTAATGCAGCTGTAGATGCTTTTCCCAGAAGTGGCAATAACTTCATGGTGGCAGCTGTGGGGCTGACGGTTAGGAATGAGAGGAGGCCCAGATGTTTCTCTGAAACCAAACCGTCAGAATGAAGGAACCCTAACTTTTGTGCTCAAAGGCCCCTGCTCCCTCCAGCAATGTTGTGGGCCCACCCACACCTCTCCAGTAATCAGGATAGGACAGATACCCTCATAATCACCAAGGCCCATGGCCTGCCATAATCTGTACTGCCTCCCCCTTTTGTGGCCATGAATGGGGTTCCTTTGGCTTTACAGTCTCTCTGGTTCCAGCGGGGAAGGGCAAAAAGACACTGAGATAGGAGGTGGAGTTCTTTTTGCAAGCTCTCATTCCTCCAGCGCTGTACCCCAGCTCGATGGTATGCAAGGATGAGAGGTGGGTAGTTGGCTCATTGCAACAGATCAGTGTTTCTGCATAGTGCGTTGAGCTGTTGTGTAGGCAGCCTATGTGGCCTTCCAAGTCTGCAGAGCCCAGAAGGTCACAGAGACATTCTCCTGGGTTGGGCCAATTGTTTCCAGTGGAGCTTAAAATGTGAGTGGCTTTTTGTGTATATTTCCCAATACAAGATATGCAAAAGACTTGTCACATATTATCAGTTCAGCCAACATTCAGATCTGTTATCCGACTGCTGCAATGTAACTAGATGGTTGCATTTTTATTGTATTTTATTTTTTGAGACAGGAGATTTTACAAGATTTTTATAGAGCCAAATGGCTGTCATAAAATAGATTGGGTTGAACTGGAATCCAGATATATGGAAGAGGATGTGACCTGGAGTGGGGCAAAACATTTGTTTGAAATCTGTAGGAAAATTCTAGTGTAAAAGTATTGAACACCTGTGGCCGGTCAGTATAATTTTTTACAGTTTCCTGTGTCGTGTAAATCTTTAAAAATACTTCCTCCATTCCATTCAGCTCCTTTCTTTACTTCTTCATTTCTTCTGTCACCTGTCTCATCTGATTAATCCAGCTGCTGCATAGTTACTATGCACAACTGTTTACATTAGGAGACTGTGGACCAAATTCAACAAACTTGATGCAGAAGGTTCAAATTACCTTGGCTTCAGCCGGCCAAGCCCCTTTTGCCTATCAGAGAGTCACCCAAGTAGAGAAAAGTTTTGCTGCTGCTTTCCATGAGTTTTCTGAAAACTGGGCATTTTCAGCCCTGCTACTACTGTAAGTATAGAATTTAGGAGACGAGATAAGAGGTAATGTTTAATTTAGGTGAACAAGTCTCTCACATTTATGCCCTTCTCCCATTGTGTAACTTACGTGGCCTTATCTCTGAATTTCAGAGAGGCCTCATTAGGCCTCCTATTTGGCAAGCAAAAAGTATAGTAAGTATCCTTTATACCACTTAAACATCACTCTGTGAAATTCTCACAAGGGACTGGGAGTCACAACTACAGGGTTCTATTCCTGGGCCTGCAAATATCTTTATACACGAACAGCTTTGCTCAAGTCCTTTGGTGTCTGTGTGACTCAGTGTACCCATCTGTTAAATGGAGATAATAAATAACTTCACTGGGGTCTTGTGAGGCTTAATTCATTAACGTGTGTAGAGAGATTCAAGATCTTTGGATGAAAGTGCAAAGGATTATTGTTTTATGAGTATTTTCCTCCACAAACGTGTTTTTAATTACCGGTGCATTTGAGCTCTATGTCTCAATAGCTAAAAAACTGTTAAAACCTGAATTCCATTTGGAACTCACACACTGTTACTTTGGAGGTTTAATTACCACATTGCATACAAGAGATTTCCCAGATATTGTTTGCAAGCTGCATGGCTAGTCTATCGAAAGCTTTCTGTGCAAGTCCTTCTTTTCTTTTCTTTCTTTCTCTCCCCTAGAAATGGCTTCCCGAAGCAAACTGCTGCCCAGCTGATCCTGAAAGCCATCTCCAGCTACTTTGTGTCGACAATGTCCTCTTCAATCAAGACAGTGTACTTTGTGCTCTTTGACAGTGAGAGTATAGGGATTTATGTGCAGGAAATGGCCAAACTAGATGCTAACTAAGCCTAGAAAGCTACAATACCAGCCCTCCTACCTATTCTCCCCACCCCCCGTCCCCAGTCCTTAACTCATTGTGAGGCAGAGCACCCCTTATTTTAAATTTTGCTCATATAGGGGAATAAAGGTTTTTTTTGTTGTTGTTGGTTTTCTTTGGTTGGTTTTTTACTTTCTAAAATGTTTTTATGTTGGCACTGATGATAGTTGGCATTACTGCTGTTAATGCACTGTATTCCAGGCATCGTCTGATTTTTAGTGTAATCTAGGAGATTTTATAATTTTATTTTAATGAAGTATGGATTGATGCAGAAAGTTGTTAGCAGTCTGTAGTCTTTTACTTGTGGAAGAAACCGGCAGATCCTATTTTGTAACTGTGTTGTGGTGCTTTATCAATACATCGCGTGGCGTTCCTTTCATTTAAAAAAAAAAAGAACACATGCTACAAAACTAATTTGTTTGTTTATTGTCTTAATGATGAATCTGGGGGGAAAAACAAAACAAAAAAACTCTGTTGTCCTTAATTATATTTGCAATTTGGAATTTGTGTGAATTGATTTAGTAAAATGTTTGAACTGTTACGGTTGGTGTGTTTGAATTATTTTTTAATCCTTTGTTTGATACACCTCGACGGTTTGGGGGGATGGAATGGGTGATAAAATGCACTGGACTTCCATCCAGAATCCAAACCAGAATACTTCAAACCTGGTGCCCAGAGGTGCTGCATTCCTGCAGTTCCCATTGACTTAACTGCACCTTGGAAAATGAGGCCTTTGTCAACTGAAATAAGCGGTCTCATTTTCTGGTAGGTGCTTCAAAAGTCACCCATGCAGTACCTGACTTCATTGTTTTTTAGCTTAAAAGTCAATAGATGTTTAGTTATCAATAATATTTCATCCAAAGCATGCTGTTATAATTTTTTTGAAGCCCCCACACTGTTCCCCTGTGTTTTGAAGGTAGGTGGGTAATTTGTTAATCATTGGTACTGGATTATAAAAATCAATATATAGGATCCAGATTAGCTCCCAAGAGCTAATACTAGCCTGTTTTATGTTTTGTGTTTCCCAAATACAAATGAATCCTTGTATTATTAGTCCAGTTTGCATTTGGTTGCCATACTGTTCACACAGCCCAAATCGGATCCTGTAAATACAGTCTTACTTTACAGCAGTCACTTGTGTGTACTTTGGGGGTGGGGGGAAGTTTCAAAAGTTATAGGAAACCTACACTATATTTCATAGGACTGCTAGCCCTTGTTCAGAAGTTTTGCCTTTGAAACCTTGTGCTCATTCCGTCTATCTTCTAGACAGAAAATGCATGTTTACTCTTGTTCAGAGAATTATATTTGCTGATGAATCCGATTCCTTCAAATTCATTCTGGTCTGATCCAAAAGCCCATTGATAGAATGAGTGTTACTGACTTCAGCAAACTCAGAATCCAATCCTGTTCAGAATCTGATTTTGTGTAATTATCAGATACGTCTGATTTATGGTCACGTGACCTCTGTTGAGATTGTTTGTCACTGTGTGCTTGCAATTCTGATTATATAGAAGTGTTACAAGGTGCAGGAAGAATAGATAAGTTTTCAAATAAGAAATTATTAAGCAATAACAGCCTCAGTGGGGCTGTTTGTGATTTTTTTGAGGGAAGGGGTGGTGGAGGGAGGGAATAAAGTAGATGATAATTTGAGCCAGAGAGAGAGAGAGTTGAAAGTTTAGTTGTCTTTTATCTTTCCTTAAGAGTGTCATGCCACATATTCTTAAAGGAAAAAGATTGAACGTGGAAGTGAAAAAATCACTTAGAATGGTATAGGATTTAAATAAAATGTTTTACTTACTGCAGTCACATTAGAATCTAATCACTATGAATTCTAGAACTGCATTTTGCACAAACTCCACTAGATGTCACTAAAAGGATTGACAAATAAGTAAAAGCATAAAATACATTTGATTTAGATGTTTTGCTGCAGAGAAGTAAGCTGAATTTGTCAGTGCGGCTTGCATGGAATTTATGTACATTTGTGACTTCCCTTAACACAGATGAGATGTATATATCAAAACGTGTGTGCACCGTGCTATTTACAACATCCACAGTCTTTTCTTTGCAGTTTATAATATAGTGTAATGTTTAACACCAGAATTGTTGATTGATTTTAGAGCAAATGTCATTTCCAAAGAGTCACTGAAAAACACAAATGTTTTCATTCAGCACATCCAATTTCAATTACAATTCAGATAGTTTCAAAACTGCTTAAAATACCTCTCTCCCTGCCCCCCCTCCTCCCCGCCAAAGTGTTGAACCAATATATAGTGTTACTTCTACAGCATCAAGGCAAATACATGTTCTTCTGTTTGTAGAACAAACTGGAATACAAAATAAAAAGGCTAGTTTGTCTTTGGCTTAGAGTCTAATACACTTACATTGGGTACTCCACAAGCAATCCTGTCGATTTCAGTGCAACTGTTTGTGAAGTCAGGTAGTCATCATCATGAGAATGGGAATCATAATCTGGCCCATTGTGAATTACACAGGATGTTAGTGAATCACAGTGGAAAAAGTCCTAATAGGCAAATGGCCCATCTCCATGTGAACAGAAGGTTTCTCCCTTGAAAAACATTTTTCATTGTTTTGTCTGCTTTAAAAAAAGTCCCAGATAACATGTCTTCCACTACTTTCCTTGGCAGACAATTCCACAGGTGGATAGATTTCCCCTCACAGGAGGTTTCTTTAGCCTAAATTTTCCCTTTTTTTAAATTCCCTCCAACTAATCCTAATTATGGAACCTGATGTTGCACTCATTGAAGTCATTAGGAATTTAGACATTGATTTCAGAGGGGCAGTACTGAACTGTATGCTCCTTTGTATCAACCTAGATCTTTCCTCTTCCATGAATTTATTCTAAGTCATGTCAATAAAAATGATCAGCCCATTTGAAATAGGCACAACAAACTCTAAATAGTTGAAACTGATTTGGTAATTTTATTACTTAATATTTTAAAGGGACAGTTCTTAACCCAGCATGCATCCGAGTTGCTGCCTTCAAGCCTCCACGCAGTTGGTGTCCATTGCATTCCCACTCTGTGGATGCAAATGGATTAAAAACTGGCCAACTGATGGGTCTCAGTGTCATTGTAAATGGGAAATCATCATTGCATGGATGTGTTTCCAGTGGGATCCCACAGGGACGGGTACTCTATTTAATATTATCAGTGACCTGGAAGAAAACATAAAATCATTGCTGATAAAGTTTGCAGGTGACGCAAAAATTGAAGGAGTGGTAAATAACGAAGAGGACAGGTTACTGATTCAGAGCGATCTGGAACACTTGGTAAACTGGGCACAAGCAAGTAAGTATGCATTGTAATATGGCTAAGTATAAATGAATACATTTAGGAACAAAGAATGTAGGCCATACTTACAGGATGGGGGCTGTAGCCTGAGAAGCAGTGACCCAACAGATTCAGGCAGTCCTGGTGGATAATCAGCAGAAAACATGAGCTCCCAGTGCAATGCTGTGTCCAAAAGAGCTAACGTAATCCTGGGATGCATAAACAGTGGAATCTCAAGTAGGAGTAGAGCGGTTATCTTACCTCTATATTCGCTTGGTGCAATGGCTGTTGGAATACTATGTTCAGCTCTGGTGCCCACAATTCAAGAAGGATGTCGATAAATTGAAGAGGGTTCAAAGAAGAGCCATGATAATTATTAAAGGATTAGAAAACGTGCCTTATAGTGATAGACTGAAAGAGCTCAATCTATTTAGTTGAACAAAGAGAAGATTGAGTGACTGGATAACAATCTATAGCTATCTACATGGGGAACAAATATTTCACAATGGGCTCTACGATCTAGCAGAGACAGGTATAATACAATCCAATGGCTGGAAGTTGAAGCTAAACAAATTCAGACTGGAAATAAGGTGTAAATTTTTAATGGTGAGAGTAATTAACCATTGGAACAATTTACCAAAAGTTGTGGTGGATTCTCCCATCAGTGACTATATGTTTAAATCGAGATTGGATGTTTTTCTAAAGAACTGCTCGAAGAATGATTTGGGGGAAGTTCTATAGCCTGTGTTATACAGGAGCTCAGGCTAAATAATCACTGTGGCCCTGTGACGGGGCAGAGCGACCCCGCACTGGTACCACAGGGGTTAATCCTTCCTTCCTAGCAGAGGAAGCCAGGCCCATGAGGCTCTGCTGGGCATGCTCCAACTGGAGAACCAGTATAAAAGCCTGCAGAGCTGCTCACTGGGCTGACCGTTGGAGGGGAAGGAGACATGTCACGAGCTCCTGAGGAGGGACAGCCTGCGCTCCAGGATCCGGAGCCAGCCAAGCCGGGCCGTACCCTGATGCCCAGACAGAATACATCACAGGAGGGGAACAGACCAGAGGAACCCCCCGAAGCAGAGAACCTGGAGTTTATGGTAGGAAGTGACCCAGGGGAACTTCAGAGGAAAACGGCATTAGAGCCACACAGACGCTCGGCGTGTTTCGGGTGGATCCCCACCGAGCTGGTGGCAAGGGGAACTTGCCACTGCAAGGGGAACTTGCCACTACCAGGGACCTGGGTCGGGACACGGGGAAGAGGGTGGGTCCAGGTCCCCTTACCACCCACCCACCATGGAAATCATTCAGATTCTGGCCGCTAGGCCACGCTACCCTGCCTGCGAGAGAAGAGTTATATGGACTCTGGCCATTGGGCCGCACTGCTGCAATGCTGGGAGCGATTTATATGGACTCTGGCCGTTAGGGCACACTAGCCCGCCCAACGGGTGATTGCGTGGAGAGAAGCCATTCGGCCGCATTGGGGCTCCGACAGACGCAGTGGTGAGGTTCCGACACCCCATCCCACCCCTGCCACAAAGAGGCGGTGTTCCCCTTCTGGCCTTGAAATCTATGAATTTGTAGGTGAACATAGTCCTAGATACACCTGCTCCTTCCTTGACCTGGTGTTGCCTCAAGCCAGAAAACAACAAAGCTCCAAACTGTGCAGAACAGCTCTGTAAGGTTCCCAAATCCGACCTCCTCTATCACCAAGGAATTCGGAAGTTAAGGATCCAGCAGCATCATTAATTCAGCCATGCTACACAAGCTGCAATACGACATACATTTTCAGACCACAACAATCCTGTAGCAGGGGACACATTTACAGTAGAAAAACAGGAAAAGAAAGTGCTACTACTATGTATATTGTGGCCAGATTATTCTTGCTTCCAGAACCTTAACTTTTGCATTTCGTTTTTCAAATTTAAATGGGCAAGTTCCATTTGCCCCTTCTGCCACGTCCTCCTCCCCCCCCCCCCCAAAAAAAAACACACTAAGGCAGGACCAAGTATGGAGAGCGTCAGACCCAAAAGTGACTGTTTTCATAAGATTGTTTTTAATGTGCCTGTCACGTGAATGTTTCAAACCAGGTTAAAAGGAAACTGTTTTGCAACCTTAACTATGGCATTTACTATTAATTCTGTCTGAAACCCTTTTATGATGGGTCTGATTCTTCACTCTGTTTTTACTCTGGTGTAACTCCGTTAACTTTCTACATTGTGCAAGAGAGAACTAAGTTTACTGCTGTCCTTAGCATGCATCAAACTACGTGACTTTTGATATTCCCTGTGCATATTACAGCCTACTATCCTCCCAAAGGCTCACTCGTTCTACGCTGTAAGCCCATATGATTTGTTTATACGATCAAACGACTCTATTGCATTCATGGTCAGGTTGCCATGCTAGGTCACCGCAGCAATTAGCCGTTGACAGCAGTGTTATTTTACCTTCCAAGAGGAAGTAAGTGAAAATACAGTTTTTTCAAGAGGAAGAGTTCACAAGCATTGTGCAGATCTTCTGCCACTGGAATTTGTGTTTCCTGAAGTCCCATGTTATTCACCTGAGGGATGGAAGCAATGAATAATAAATAACATTTATATAACCCTTTTTTGCTAAAACAATTTAGGAATAGAAGATTCTTTGGAAACAGAACTGTGAATGTGTCTCATATATGACTGACAAGTATTCTCCTGCATTCTCTCTGCCTATGCAATGCAGCCCTCCATATCTCATGATTAATTTAGAATTCAGTAACACATCGCACTCTTCTTACTTATGATTACAGATAGGCTTGATACGTTTTGGGAAATTACAGAGATGTGGGCCAGCCCCCCAATGTTCACATCTGATTCTAGACTGAAATTTTCTCAATGTTGTGGCATGCTTTGTGCTAGAGATTTGAGCCCATATCTACTTCCTGCTCAGATGGGACATTGGGCATCCTATCCCGAGAGAGACCGGGGCATGGAAGAAGGTAAGGGGGCTGAGAACCGATCCAGATAAAACAGGTGATGCTAGAGTTGAAAAAGCAGATGGAAAATATGGTGGAGACTCTACCTGTTCTGACATAGCATGTTTGTTTGCCACCTAGAGATCTGGCTGGATTTCCAACTGCTTTCAGAAGACCTGCTATCAGCAGTGGACAGGATGGCTTTTAGTCACTTTGTTCTGGAAGTTGTTGCCTTCTCTTTTGGATGCAAACCTCACCACCATGATTCGTGCCTCTGTGCAGGTTAAACCATGGTAACAAGTTCCATTTGGGGGGCTACATCCTAAACCCACTTGGAAGCTGACACTAGTGCACTGTATAGTAGCCCACTTGTTGAAAACATTCACCCACGAAAGCTTATGCTCCAATACATCCCTTAGTCTTTAAGGTGCCACAGGACTCTTTGTTGCTTGTTAAAACATGTATCTCACCATTAGCCTACTACACTGATGCTTTGTGATCTGCACTGGCCACCTCTGGGTATCTTGGGGGGGAGTTTAAGGTGTAGTTTTAAAACCTAGGAAGCCCTAAATAACCTGCGGCCTTCCTGCCTGAAAGGTCACTTCTGTCCTTGTGCCGTACTGATCAGATTTGGTCCAAAAGGTAGAGCCCCTCTCGATGTGATAAAGAAACATCTGCTGGCACAGTGATCTGGGCAGAAACCCTCTCTTTCACCCCAGCCTTTCTGGTTTGACATAGCTGGGATTTGTTGACCGTGCTACCATGATGAACCCTTTTAATGGGCTTGCAAGGAGAGGGTTGATATCTGGGGAGAATGATGGGTTTTCTTTTAATTTTTTGCTTAGCTGATTATTTCCGGACTGTGTTAGATTTCTGTTGGTTGTTGTGTGTGTTTTTTAAAGAAACATGACAGACCCAAGAGCCTACCATTGGCATCTTTTTAACAGTGATATTATGAATTGAACCTCATGATACATCATAATGATGATATTTTCAAAGTACTGAGCTATTTCAACTGTTTCCCTCCTCTCTACTCGCTGTCACCAAGCATTGATCTCTATTAATCTCACAGACTAGAGTAATTAGGATTGTTGATTATACATGAGATAATTAATCGACAAATAATTGAGATAATTGACAAATTGAGGACATACTGCAGAGGCTCCTTAGTTATTTATTACATTGTGTTTATATGGTCCAGCATACCCATAACCAACATGCCAATTAAGTGCCAAGAGATAAGAAAACATCTCTCTGGGGAAGGTTTCACAGAATGCTTGAATATATTGTTTGAAATTTCATAATTATAATAAAATAACCCTCAAGTAGCTCACATTAGGGCTCAGTTACCATGCTATATTAAAACTATGAATAGATAGTCTCTCGCTCTGTCTATAAATACTTAGGTATTTAGGAGAAAGCATGTTTCAATCTACAGACAAACTAGATAGAAATCAATAGAATTACTCTGTATTCACAGAAGCGTGACTGAGATTGGAATCTGACCCATTGTTTTGGAGCAAAGCATGTTCAGATATGATTAGCTGGTCCTAAGCACCAAAAGAAGAACATAATTTCTGTTTGTAAACTTCCCATAACCACGGTATGTGTGTAGTGAGCCTGGGAATTATTTTAGGAACTCAGAAGAATTCCTCCTGAAGAATAACAGGTGAGACAAAATAAAGGAACCTGGGATTCACTGAAACGCTGTGGGGCTTCCTTTGTAAGCCAACTATCTAAAGATTTCAGAAAGAAGAGTTTCCATTTTCTTGCATTTGTTAATAATAGCTGATGTTGTGGAGCCCAAGATTCTAGAAGCAATAGGAGCGAGAGAGCTCTGCTAGCCTGAAATACGACGTTCAGGGGAGTTGTGGGTACTGAGTACTTCTGAGGATCAGGACCATAGTCTGCAGCAACTAGTCAGATACAATTTCTTTACAGACGGCAACAGCTAAAGTCGTAACAGCAAGTCAGAGGAAACAGCATAATTGATAGGCCTGAAGAGTGCAGGTAAGTAGAAGGATTGCATTTATATCCTGGTATGAAACCCAATGGGAACCAGACTAGTACACACTGACTAAAAGTCTTGAAAATTGCCACCAATTCCTTTTTTGTGTTCTGCTCTTCAGAGATTTAGTTCATTCCTCCTAGAATCCAACTTAATGCCTCCACAACTCATGTTTAACCATTATCACTAGCGACCGGCTCATCAATGCCTTTGCTCTCTACTGGATTTCACAAATAGGAATCAAGGGGAGATGATATTGCTGTTTTCTAAAACAAATAGTGACAACATTTCACACTGGAGCCTAAGAAATCCCAACTCTTCCACACTTTTGCACCAGCCTGGTTAAGAGAGGAAATTTGATATTTTTGTACCTTGAAATGACTAGCCTTCTTAGGCTTAGGAGAATAAATTAAAGTTGAGCCAAGGTATGTCTCAGCTGCAGTGGATGGGCAGATTGATTTGCTTTCCATCTGGGAGATTAAATTCCACTTCCAAAAAAAATGGCACCAGCATAATTAGCTGTCAGTCAAGTTGCAAAGAGACAGACTAGATGGGATAATTGAAAGCCCTGCAGCTTCTCATTACATTCTACAGTAGCACTATTTGCAAATTTCCACCTTGAGGTGCTTCTCAGAACATTGTCAGAAATTGTATGTATCCCTGCTGGCACATTCTTCTGAAGTGAAACACGAATGTTGCGCAAAGATTGGATTTATTTTAAGTAACTTTCACTTAACCTAACTTTGTTGTAATATATTTGTCAACAGTCATTGACAGCTTCACCAGGCTCTAATTACCAGCGATCCAAACAACTGGAAGGACAGGGTAGTTTTTCATCTATGGTTGTGTTCAGGAGGCAGTCTATAGGCATAAAAATCTTCTCTCTTTTTTTTTTAAAGCAGCCTAGAAGTACCACTCCTTAATAGATTCACTTCTTTAGCAAAATGTAATTCATAATGAACCTGTCAGCATGTATGTTTCATACAAAATAATCAGTCCTCACATTTTGTGTTTTATTTCATGAAGCTAGAGCACATTTTAGATACCCCTGGTAGTAAAGAAAAGTTCAGGTGAACAATACTATTCTGATGACCAAGAACCTGATGCAAATCCGACTGAAGTCTATGGGGTATCTCCATTGATTTAGTTGGAGTTGAATCAGGTCCTGATAGAATAAAACACATTGAAATCATCTTCCTCCTTAAACCATGGGGAATAAGGGCCAGGCATATTTTATATGGAAGATATTTCAAATACGTGATTATATCTGAATTGATGTGTGTATATATACTAACAAATAATGTAGATGAGCCCGAAGAGATTTTTAAGTATGTTTGCCCACTCATGGAAGCGCCAAAGTTCTCCAAACCAGAAAAGTTACTGTTTCTCACAGAAGCAGGGCTAGCATCACAGCTCCCATGCAGGAAACCTCCCCCTAAATTAGCTTGACACTCTCCGTTAATAAAGCCTAGCGGGATACATGAATAACTCTTTTAAAATTGAAGCTTCCATTATAAAGTACTAATTTATAACTTATATTCACCCTCAAGAGCACCAGAGTCCTGGATCCTCTTACAAGCATGGATTTTCCTCTCTTCCACTGGTGTACCCATGGAGTTTCCAGTGTATGCATGGATTTTCCTCTCTTCCGCTGGTGTACACACACACACTCACCCCCCCAAAATCTATGGGGATAATGGAGCAGAATCAGGTGTGTAACAGGTGGTTTATAAAATTATTAAAGTGGGACAATTACCATGGTGGGATGAAATGGTACAGAAGTAACATGATGAGGAACACAATGTGATGACAGAAAATGCAGAATAAGCTGTTAGAGGCCTGTTTGATTATTGATGACACTCAGGCTGTGTCCACGCTTCACACTATAAGCACCCAAAGCTACTTTTGAATCCAGCCAGAGTTTTGGGTAATCCATCACTTGAGGTTTGGGCCTAGTGTGTTCATGTATGTTGGGAAAGGGAAAATTGCCCTCTTTGTCCACATACAATGTCCCTTTATGATTTATTATACAGTCCTCATTTTTTGCCTCAATTACTTCAAACCTGGGTGGAAATGGCACATTCCTCGCCTTAATGCTAAATGCATGTAGTCAGTAAAAAAGAAAAAAAATGCTGAAAAATGTTTAAAGGGGACAGTGCTTAAGTTATTGCAGCCCATGGGAGCATTAACATATGTGCCAACAAGTTACTGTATGCGGCTTCAACATGCTTATTTATTCTGCTGTGCAATAAAACTTTGTCTTAAATAGAGCCAAAAACCATTTGCCATGGCAACCCCTCATCACATATGTGCTCCAGGACAACTTCTGAGCTCCTTCTTAAAGAGAAATATATGGGATCAAATTGCCTGTGACCTTTGTGGCATTTTAAGCACCCAAAAATATTACCACGGACTGAAATATTTCCCCTAGATTTTTGAGAATCATTTTAAATAGCAGGCCGAAGCTGTTTGCTGTTTTCTTGCTCATTTCCCCTTAAGTGGCTTTCTAAAGAATCGAGAAAAAGACAGAATGATTATACCTGGCAGGTCTCTGAGTTGTTGCCATTCTCTTTTGGAACATAGCAAGAATTGGCTGGTTGTCTTTAGTTTCAAGTGCACTGTTGTTGTTTCTTGTGTCATCAGTCCTCCTTTGTATTGGCACAAGGAAGTCGGTGTTTTCTTCCTCCCTCCCACCTGTGCTTAGCGTTTGTTCAGACCAGCCACTTGCCTTAAATTCGGAGTGTGCACGTGTCCACCATAAATCCACATAATGTATATCATAATAGTAATGTTAAACTTAACAAAATTACAAGTATCGAGTACTGTGCAGTGTTGATTCTGGATGCTCATTCCAGTGCTTGTTTGCCTTTTTACTTAATGAAACCTTAGCCATGACTTTGTTTCTCACAATGAGGAAGTGGAGGTGTTAACTTATACCTCAAGAATATATACAGTTGTTCTGAGATCAGAACAAGGTGAGAAGCAGATCTGTTGAAGGTCTCTGGGTAAAGATCAAACGGGAGGAAATTAGGGTGACATCATGGTAGATGTCTATTAGAGACCACCAAATCAGGAAGAGGAGGTACATGAGGCATTTCGAATGGATTTCAAAAGAACAGACTTTTACAAACTCCGAGAACTGGTAGGCAAGGTCTCCTGGGAAGAAAATCTAGGGGATAAAGTTGTTCAGAAGACCTGGCAAATTCTCAAGGACACAATATTACAGGCACAACTGCGAACTATCCCCATGTGAAAGAAAGATGAGAAGAATAGTAAGAGGCCAATATGGCTCCACCAGGAGCTCTTTAATGACCCGAAAATTGAAAAGGAATCTAAAAGTGGAAACAAGGATGAATTGTTAAGGAGTACAAAAGAATAGCACAAGCATGTAGGGAAAAATCAGAAAGGCTAAGGGAAAAAATGAATTGCATCTAGCAAGGGATATAAAAGGCTATAAGAAGAGGGTCTATAAATATATCAGGAGGAAGAGAAAGATGAAGGAAAGCATAGGCCCTCTACTTAGTGGGGAAGGAGCGCTAATAACAGATTTCATCAAGTAAGCTGAGGTGGTTAAGGCTTATTTTGCTTCAATCTTCACTAAAAAAGGTTAATGGTGAGCAGATACTCTACACAATTAATATTAACAATAAGGAGGAAGGAATACAAGCCAAAATAGGGAGAGAACAAAGTTAAATAATATTTAGATAAGTTAGATGTATTCAAAGCAGCGGGGCCTGATGAAAATCATCCTAAAGTACTTGAGGAACTAGCTGAAGCAATCTTGGAACCATTAGCAATTATATTTGAGAACATATGGAAGACAGGTGAGGTCCCAGAGGGCTAGAGAAGGGCAAACATTGCACCAATCTTTAAAAAGGGAACAAAGAGGACCTGGGGAATTGCAGACCAGTCAGCCTAACTTTGATACCTGGAAAGATACTGGAACAAATTATTGAACAATCCATTTGGAAGCACCTAAAGGAAAATATAAGGAATAGTCATCATGGATTTGTCAAGATCAAATTATGCCAAACCAGCCTAATTTCCTTCTTTGGCAGGATTACTGGCCTAGTGGGTAGGGGAGAAGCAGTAGTTGTGATATATCTTGACTTTTAGTAAGGCTTTTGACACCGAGCCCCCTTTGTTCTGGAGAACTCCCCATTGGAGCCACACTGCTAGGCAGCCAGTGGAGGCAAGAAGCCTTGGAGTCAGAACATTCTCATAAGCCAACTTGGGAAATGTGGTCCAGATGAAATTTCCATAAGGCGGGTGCACAACTGACTGAAAGACTGTACTCAAAGAGTAGTTCTCAACGGTTTGCTGTCCAAATGCCGGGGATGTATCTAATAGGGTCCTGCAAGGGTCAGTCCTGGGTCCAGTACTATTCAGTATTTTCATTAATGAATTGGATAATGGAGTGGAGAGTATGCTTTTAAAATTCATGGATGACACCGAGCTGGGAGGGGTTGCAAGCACTTTGGAGGACAGGATTTAGAATTCAAAACTATCTCGACAAATTAGAGAATTGGTCTGAAATCCACAAGATGAAATTCAGTAAAGACAAGTGCAAAGTGTCACCTGCAGGAAGGAAAATTCAAATGCACAACTTCAAAGTGGGCAATAACTGGCTCGGTGGTAGTACTGCTGAAAAGGATCTGGGAATTATAGTGGATGGTAGATTAAATAGGAATCAGTAATGTGATGCATTTGCAAAAAGGGCTAATATTCTGGCATGTATTAACAGAAGTGTGGTAAGTAAGACACAGGAGGTAATTGTCCCACTCAACACGGCATTGGTGATCCCTCAGCTAGAGTACTGTATTCAATTCTGCATGCCACACTTTAGGAAAGATGTGGATAAATTGGTGTTTCCAGAGGAGGGCAACAAAAATGATAAAAGACTAAGAAAACTTGACCTATGAGGAAAGGTTAAAAATACTGGGTGTGTTTAGTTGTGAGAAAAGAAGACTGAGGTGGGGGCTGATAATCTTCTGATAGGGTAAGGGGTGTTATAAAGAGGATGGTGGTCAATTGTTCTCCATGTCCACTGAAGGTAGGACAAGAAATAATGGGCTTATTCTGCAACAACGGAGATTTAGGTTTGATATTAGGGAAAAGTTTCTAATTATAAGGATAGTTAAGTACTGGAACAGGCTACCAAGGGAGGTTGTGGGATCCCCATCACTGGAGGGTTTTAAGAACTGGTTGGACAAACACCTGTCAGAGACGGTCTAAGTATATTTGGACCTGCCTCAGCTCAGGGTCTGGACTAGATGACCTCTCAAAGTCCCTGCCAGCCCTACATGTCTATGATTCTGTGATTCTATAATGCAATAGAGGAAAGTCACCATAGATCTCAGCAAAAAATTTGTTAAACAGACACAATACAAGTTTGACAAATACTTAGTGATAAAACTGCCTCGAACTGTGATTTTCCATAACGAGAGAATCCCTGCTGCTCTTGGGTCATGTTTGTTCCTAATTGGATGCCCATGTTTTTTCTTCATATTTTGTAACAACAAACAAGATGGTCCTTATTTTACCAACAAAGGCCCAATCCCGCAGTGCTTTCAGACAGAAAACTCCCGTTGACTTCAATAAACTAGGCTAGTATGAGGGCTACAGGAGGATAGCTGACCCTCATTTATAGGCCCGTATTTTTTTAACCCTATCTTTCCTGGTGTTTGTTCTAACAATGAATCTGTTACTGATGTTTGTAAACTCACTGGGATACCATGGGTCAGATCTTCAGCTGGTGTCAATCAGATTAGCTTCACTGGTGCTACATGGATTTACACCAGCTGAGAATCTGGCCCTATAAAATTTTCCTTTCTCCTCTTCACCCACTCACCCCATTTTAAAATTATTTTTAGATTTCTACACCGCATCCATCAACCCTTTGAGTGCATGTCCATAATTCTGGGCCTAATCTTCCCACCCTAGAGCCATATGCAGAGAACACCACTCTGCATCTGAATCCCCCCTAGCAGGAAGAAGGAAAGAGTCTGGTACCTCTGTCATACTATCTCCTTCTCCCAGGGTGCCCATCTGTGTGTGGGGAGAGGGGACTGAAACATGGTAGGAGTGATGCCAGGGGGTACTCACATATTGCCTTTAGCCATCAAGCAGTACAGCCCTAGAAAGCTAAAACAGACGGAGATTTCATTACCTTGGACACAGAGCCCCCTCTGTTCTGGAGAACTCCCCATTGAAGCCACGCTGCCAGGCAGCCAGCGGAGGCAAGAGGTCTTGGAGTCTGAACAGGAGAGCATGGGTCTGCATGGATCTCAGGGGACCCCACTCCTTTGATTAAATTATTTGAGAGGAAAACAGTGAGGGGAACGATGGAGTTTTGAATCCCCCATGGCTCCTGTCATGAATTTCTCCTCAGGAAAAATCAATCTGGCCTTTAGAAATGAAACATCTCAGCTTCTAACAGACTGTGCACGCACACACACATCTAACACATTCACCAGCCTTCCCACCTTCCACAAAAGCCGGAGAATATAAGCTTGATGTTGTGCTGTGCTGAATCAGTGGGGCTGGTGGGGGAAGGGAGTTCCAGAAGCAAGGGCCCTTCACTGAGAAAAAGTCCTGTCTTCAGTCACATTTAAGGATTGTTAGCAAGGGTGCCCCAGGTGACCTCCAATCTCGGGGCGATGCATAGAAGAAGAGGTGATCCCTGGGATAACTAGGAGTCAGACCAAAATATTTGTGTTTGAGAGAGAAAGAGAGAGAGAGTTAAGCAAGACAATAAAACAGCCTGTTCATAATATCCGGTATAAATAGTACTAAATACGCTGATTACTGGTTTGCTGGGGCACAAAACAGGTCTGTTCTTTAAGCCTATCAGAATGTAATTCAATAATAGTTCAGGGAGCAATTATGCTGTTATTACAGTGTCTCTGTAACTAAGACACTCAAAGATGCATCTTAGTAACTGACAGTGTTTGTGATTTCAGTGACATGGTTGCATATATACACAGGTACTAGGGTGACCAGATGTCCTGATTTTATAGGGACAGTCCTGATTTTGGGGTCTTTTTCTTATATAGGCTCCTATCATCCCCGCCCCCCCGTCCCGATTTTTCACATTTGCTGTCTGGTCACCCTAACAGGTATACCCCTGAAATTGCATAATCTACAGAAATCAGATGTTACATCTCTGTTCCTTGAAATGATTCCTTCGTGTAATTTGCAGCCTGATTCTGGACCATCAAGGTTATTGGGTATTTTACTTCAATGGCAGCAGGATCAGGCCCTTGTAGAGTAACCCTGTCAAACATGTAATATCCCTGCACCAAAAATGATTTTTGAGTAATTGTGTGTGGGTTAGAATTAATGCTGAAATGTCTGATCGTGAATATTTTTGCCCATGTCTTACTATAACTGGGCACAGAATCTTTCCTGCCTGGTGACTTTTGAAAATGTAGCCCTAACTGGTATCAGTGAATGGTACCTATTAGTGCATCCTAGCAGTCTATCCTATCATGAGGCATCACATGACTTCATGGCATTATTATTGCTTGAAAATGGCATGAAAGTCAAGTGAACTTCCCAGACTGAATTAGCATCTGACAATTTCTCACACCTAAGTGACTAATCCATAGGAAAGGACTGTTCTGTCCAGGGTGATCATTCATTTGTCTCACCGAAACCCTATGACTCCAGTTTAAGAGCTTTTTTATAGACTCGTATAAAGGAGAAAGTGAACGTTTTAACATGTTTGCACTCTACTAAAGCAATACACATAAAAAGAAGTACAACTGGGTTTCCTACCTACATATATAGCAAGTGCTAAGGCAGTAAAGAATACAGTTAAGCAAGAGATGGGCTTTGAATTGCCTTTTCTTCACTTAGGGAGTGTCCTGTGCTGAGTTCCAGCAGCCATTGTAGTAATAACGGGCCAGATCTTGTATGTCCCACTAACTTCAAAGGGAGTTCCACCCTGTACTAAATCTTTGCTCGAGCAAGGGAGGAGCGTCTAAATGACATAAATCTCAGACATGTACCGCGCATTGCAGCCGATAGAAGGCTTGTATCTGTAATGACAGAACAACTAAGCCCTATTTCCATGCCATCCGAAATGATGTTTATAAAACAATCCCAAAGCACAGGTAATGTGCAGAGATCATATTTCCCAGCATGTTGTAAGGTCCTTTAGTCCAGCTTTAAATAAACCACAGGGAGTCCAATAAAATCCAGGATAGACTGTATTCTGAAAAGAAAGACAAAAACCACCAGAAAAACATGGCTTTTGTTAAAAAAGAACCTTGTATTTCTCCAGCATTATCATAATTTACTGAAAGAAAGGAGGATAATATTGACAGGCTTTAGATTTATATAGGTGCCTCCACAAGATTAACTCCTGATATACTAACAAGCAAGGCCTAACACTGAAATTGTGACTCATATAAGTAATTCTCACGTGTGTAGTACATTTGGATTTAATTGGACTATGTGCATCAGCAAATATTGAAGCCATTGGGATGACCTGAATTGAGTAAGCAGCAAATACAGGGCCGGCTCCAGGCACCAGCGAAGGAAGCAGGTGCTTAGGGCGGCCAATGGAAAGGGGCAGCACGTCCGGGTCTTCAGCGGCAATTCGGCAGCGGGTCCCTCAGTCCCTCTCGGTGGGAAGGACCCGCCGCCGAAGAATGAAGCGGCGCAGTAGAGCTGCCACTGAAGTGCTGCCAATCTTTTTTTTTTTTTTTTTTTTTTCGCTTTGCCGCTTGGGGAGGCAAAAAAGCTGGAGTCGGCCCTGAACAAATATAATGGCTGGTGCTTTGCATTGTGTAGCATGATTGAGGGGAAATAATCAAATGACTACCTCCCTGAACATTATCTAAGTTTTGAAAGAGCTGGTTGGTGACTGAAAATAATAACGTATTTGAGGAAAAATTCCCAAATTCACTGGATGAATTATTCACACAAAATAATCTGACCAGTTGTAGTTACTAACGTTTGGAGGCTGTGTTGATGGTACTTTTTGCATAGGTGTCTCCAGGCCAAATTCTGTGGTAAGATGAGCAGGATCTAGGCCCTTGTGCAAGGGTACATCGCAGATGTTACTTTATGTTGTAACATGTTTGGATGGGTACATATGTTCTGTGTATGAATCCATATATCCCTACTATATTTTTTATTTATTATTATTACTTATTTTTACTAATAATTTTTTGTACAAGCCTAGAGGCCACAACCAAGATTTAAGTCCCCACAGTGCTAGGGGATTTATTTTGTTCAAACTCAAAATAAGAGTCAGTCCCTGATCCAAAGAGCTTACGTTGTACATAAATAATGGACAAAGGGTGGAAACAGACTTCCCCAATGTCAAACAGCAGGTGGGGATTACAACCCAAGTCTCCTGAATTTGTGCCCTATCCACTTGGGCACACTCCTTCCTCCTGGTCTGGATCATTTTATAAATGATATATGTATGTGTGGAAGTGGAAAAAGGGATAAAGGGAATTTGGACGCAGACATCTTAGTTTTCAACAGAATAGAGCAAGAGTCAAGCTAACTCTAACTCTAATAACGCGAGACTTTAAGGCAGGGCCTAGGCGAGTGGGAAGCGAGTGGGAAAACTGTAAGAGATGCTGTTTGATCTTGTGTTAGATAAGAATGGAACACAGACTGTAGCAGGAACTATTGAGAAAAGTAAGCTATCAGGAAGGAATATGTATAAACAAGATGCGGCTGTTGATCACTATTGTATGCAACAAAAGGTATAAATGCTTGCTTTAATTGTTTATCTGGCGGAGACCTGCCTAGGAAGGGGGAATCCCTGTCCGTGCGCACTCTCCCCCTTGCAATTGCTTGACAATAAACTGTCTCTGACATGTTGCAAACAACCTAAGAGTGAAGACTGCGTTTTCTTCCACATACGTCACACAGGAGTCTGTGACCATTTTCAACTACCCTGCAGATTAGGGGACATTCTCATCTGAGAAGTGAGAATTATGCACTTGACTGCTATCACCACCACCACCATCATGCGGGTCTGGGAGTACAGAAACTCAGAGCAGTCGCAGAAAAGACAAAGTGCTGGGTTAAGTGACATCTCTCTTTATGGAAAGAAAAATAACCTCTTTATTTTATTGTTTTAAAATGCAAATATGTACGTCACAAAGCCTCCTCCCAGATAGGGGCTACGTGGCAAGTCCGAGTCAGAAGAAGCATGTCCGAAAATTGCAGCAGCAGCAAGAAAGAGTGAAAAGGAAGAGGCATGTTTTTAACTAGAAGCCATCAGTTTCATTTAATGAAACTCTGTAAAAGCCTCTAGACTGGGAACATTCAAAACATTTTTTGTTTAAAGTGAAAGTTCAAAATGGGGGAGCCTTATTGAGGGCCAATGTTAGAGCAGGAGCTTGGGCTGAGGAACAGGTGAGATGTGATTAATTATCGTAAACATTTCCGTCCTTGACAGATGCTTACCGGCTTCAGTTTTGAACTGTCTGGATAAAGAAGAGCAATTAGGGTCCTATATCTAAGGGTACATCTACACTACAGGGGGGAGTCGATTTAAGATACGCAAATTCAGCTACGTGAATAGCGTAGCTGAATTCGACGTATCGCAGCCGACTTACCCCGCTGTGAGGACGGCGGCAAAATCGACTTCTGCGGCTTTCTGTCGGCGGCGCTTACTCCCACCTCCGCTGGTGGAGTAAGAGCACCAATTCGGGGATCGATTGTCGCATCCCAACGGGACGCGATAAATCGATCCCCGAGAGGTCGATTTCTACCCGCCGATTCAGGCAGGTAGTATAGACCTAGCCTAAGGAAATAATAGTAGCCACCCTTCCTCCAGCTCATTTATTTTTCTCCATACTGAGGTGTATATGAAACCAAAACATACATTTTGATATTGATTGAGTCTGTTATCAAGTTTAACAAAGACAGTTTAATCCCAGACAGTGCTATTGTTATAAATGCCACCGGGAGCCAGGACAGTTTTTGAACAATCAGATTGCAGAGAACTTGAACGGCACTTTAAGAATCAATGAAAGCAATAGGAAAAAGTCTTACAGCTGTTCTTTATGGGCCAAACCCTCAAGCTATGTAAATCAGCTTAGTTCAATAGACTTCAGTGGATCTGGCTCCTGGAGAGCAATTTATTCAAAGCCATCTGATGGGACTGTGCTGAAACCTGCCTATGCCTAGCCGGTAACTGGAGGTGACAATTGGAGTGATGGGTTATCAGGATAATGTAGTAAAATGAAGGGTTCAGGTGGAAGTTGAGGATGCAGCAGAGGCATTTTACAAATATTAGAGCCTTTATCAGCCTTCACAGCCCCTATCCCACTGCTGTCATAAGGTCGCTTGGGCACTTCCTTGTCATTGGTGTGATGGTGGCCTGCACCCAGAGATAATTTTTGGAGGGGGAAGTTGAGACGAGATCACTGATAGTGCACTGCAGGAGTGTATATGTTCAGCAACTGTCAAAACAACGACACACTCTACAAGCCAGATTTGGATGCGGAAGGGGACTAGCTGGAAACTGCCCTTGTCAGAAAGATGCAGGTGATACCCATTCCAGATTAACTAACCGGACACTTTTCTATAAGGACCTCTTAATAATTATTGACTTTGCAGATGTTCATTTCCCAACTCACCCCCAGAAGTTCTATTATAAATTGAACTACTAAAATTCAGGCCATGAGCTGTTACATCTCAAGGGGTCAACAGGGTGGTGTTTAGGGTTCCATCTTCCAATTCAGGCCCATCTCCACATGGAGGAGGGTTTTGTTTCAGTATGAGATAGAAGAACGGATGCATCTCGACTTCACCTCATGCTGCCTGAACACCTTAGACATGCCAGTATCTATAGCAATACTCTATGTGCCCTGGCATTGTTCAGCTAATATTATTCTATACATCCGTTCTTCTATCTCATACTGAAACAAAACCCTCCTCCTATTTTGTGGCCATGTGGAGATGGGCCTGAATTGGAAGATGGAACCCTAAACACCACCCTGATGCTGGCACCTGACTTCACAATTCTGGCTTTTCTGTGGAATGGGCCAAGTCAGAGCCTGACTTTCAAACACGCCCCGAACTCCTGGATGTGGATCTGACTGTGTGAGTAGAGATCCTTTCTAAATGGAATCCCTTCCATCAGAGCTAGTTGGTACGGATTGCTCTAGCTAAGATAATTCAGAGCTCTGGGAGCAAGGGAAGGTAGAGGACATGAAGGAATTGAAAATCAATGGGAGAAACAAGTGGATGGATGAAACACGGAGGGGAAGGGTAAAAGGGGATATGACAGGAGTGGGGGAAGGAGGAAGAGAGGTGAAATGTCAGGAGTAAAAACAGAGAGGAAAGAATAAAAAAGCAAATGAGATGAGAAAAAATAGAGGAGATAAATAGAGACTGAGAAAATCCAGCCATCCAGAAAAAAGCCCTTCGTGTCAGCTCACGGAGTCAGAGGAAATGTTCGCTGTGACTCTTGCAAAGTATGGCTTGGCTGGAGTTTCGGTGAAAACCTTCCTTTGTGTTGCCTCATTTTTCATTTGCTTGAAATGTGCAGGTATTAGTCAAAGCTCTCTGAAGAGTGGGGAAAGGCTCTGAATCCCCAGCCATAGCTTCAAATGCCAAGCTAGCTGCTTTAATTCAAAGCATCGTCTTTTCTGTAAAACGTTGTCCCAGGCTGTTACTTTATTTGACCAAAAAATCAAGATGACATTTAAACCAGTGAAAAATATAGGCTAGAGAAAACTTTTATTACATGTTTTGTTCACGGAGATGTTTATTTAGCTACACGACAATAATTCATGTCTTCATAGAGATTCAGGTTATACAGCCTGGCAGCGCATACGGAACATATGAAATGTTTTCATACCATGAAGTTTTCTTTTCTCTCTCTTCTTCCCCCACCCTCCCACCCCGTTGGGTTCTATGAGCATGATTTTAATTTTGTGTGTGCTAAAATAAGTCTTACTCCATTCAGAAAGGGGTCAGAATTCTAACATTCTGTCTAGGTACCTGCAAGAAATTGTGTATCCTCATTAGCCTGCTTCCCCAAAAAGTAAAAAAATGGTTGTCCTTTATTCTTCAGGCAATAGTTAGTGCCTGTCTGCAGGAGGACAGGATGGCAACAGTTCCTAGAGAAGAATTCGTGAAGCTTATGCTCACAAAATGTGGGAGCAGGAGGCAGTGGAACCATTGTGATTCCACTGGAAGTAGAATTGCATGCTGTGGGGGTCCCACTCTGAACACTGCAGAGATGTGCTCTCTGGACGCTCCTTCCAGGTCATGAGGAAGAAAGAGTTTCCAGGTAGGGTAGGAGGTATGGGCTGGGACCAGTGGGTTTGAACGACATGGATTCATGTATACAGCAGCAGACGGATGGTCCTGAGAGTATAGAGGCCCAGGTTCAATTTCTGGCTCCTCCACAGACTTCCTGTGTGACCTTAGCCTAGTCATTTGTACCCAGACCCACAAAGGTATGAATATCTTTGTGAATCTGGGCCTTAATCTCTCCGTGCCTCAGTTTCCATTGGTAACATGGGGACAATAGCACTTCCGTACCTCACAGGAGTGCTGTGAGGATAAATACATTAAAGCCTGTGAGATGCTCAGATATTACGGTAATGGGGGATAAGTGCCTGAAATAAATAGATCCACTGTCTGTCCCTTTCTCTGAGGGAACTACAGGCCACAGGGGCTATTGCAGCCCTGAGGTTGCAGTCCAAGCTGCTCCCCAGAGTAGTTACTCAGGTTATATGCTGAGCAGCGAATTTGTTGTGGAAGATGTTAAGTGGAGAACCCAGGAGACGACAGACCTGTCCATAGGACAGATGTCACATGAGCAGGGGCAATGCAATCTTATCACTCTGACAGAATTAACAGTATCAAAAGCAGCTGCCCAGTGTAAAGGGATCTTCATCCAGGCTCAGGACTAGTTCATTGGCCAACATAAGTAGCACAGTTTCTGTATTAAACCAGGCTGACAGATGTCAAGGGAATCTCTGGAAACCAGACATTGCCAAAGTTGCTTTATCACCAACCTTCTCGCCCATCTTTACCAAAAAGAAAGAAGTTTAAAACTGGTCAATGATGTGGCAAGATTGTCATGGTCAGGGATGGTTTTGTGTGCAAATGCCTCCTTAAGAACAGCTGTCAGCATGCCCTCCTGCAGGGGCACTAGCAATCGCTACCAGCAGCTGGCTCGGTACCTCACTGGCTTTCAGTTCACAGCTTCTTGAGAAAGGATTTGCAGGAGGTGAGGACAGAGGCCGTGGGGATCAGTCAGGACGGGCAATCCACATGTGAGCAAATTGCTTAACTTGTTCTGCTGTTATACCGCCTTTGTCCAACTCCCAGTGTGTTTTAGAAAATTGGTTTGATTTGTGATGGGCACTTTTGCACCAGTTTGAACTATGCAATATCAAAAATAAAATCCGGGGTAGCCAGGGAGCAGTCTGTGCAACAGATGATATTTGGCTCAGATGTTATCAGCTGAGAATATTGTGAAGCAGCAAAAAATAGAAGTTTGAAATGCTTGAAAATTGTGCTTCGTTACCTCACATCAGCCCCTTGTTAATTAGGCCTAATTTTAATCATCATCCACCTCGCCTTATTTAGCTGCAGGAGATATTATCTTCTCACACAAGACTGCTCATGTCAGGGAGAACTGCACGAGGTTTAATCAAGGAGCAGCATTCCTGGAGTGTTCGCCATTCTTAGTTTCAGCAACAACAGTGAGTATTAATTTTATCCAGCCCTGCTGGTGGCCTTGTGATCATCTTTACCACCACAGCAGGTTTCTAGCATTACAGCGTTCTCCATGCAGCCCAGAGGGAATCCCAACACCCTGGGTTTTCAAGCTGTGTGCTTTGGTAGAAATACTATTACTCAAACCCTAAAGAGAGGCCAGAAAAGATGGTAAGTCATCGTGAGGATAATACTTCAAATAGGTCGTCCAATGGGGATCCCTTATGTTATGACAGTGCATCAAACTGGAGTGGAAAGAAACTATAACCATCCTAAAATTCTAACTGGCAAAGTTTTCAAGCACCCCGTCTTATTTACTTTCCTTTGTGAAGATGACCTGTTAAAGAAAAAAGTCAATGCCCTGCTGAGAGAGAAACGAAAGAGAGGGGGAACCAAGGCAAAGTGTCTAGGATCCACCCTCTGATATGCCGTTCGTGCATGGTTAATGGATGCTGGGCATTAATATTTCTTACCCTTTTGTCTGTGTTCACTGTAATAGAAACCCCTGTCTAGACTGAGTGGCTACTGCAAGTAATCCCAGTAATATCCAGTAAAATCACTCTGAAATGTGATAGCCATAGTTATCAAGGAGCACCAGGATTAACTTGATTGATTGAACAATGGACTTCTGGTTTTTAACATGATCTATATGTGTCTCAGAATCAAAAAAATATAGATGGTTTGTAAACCCTTCCTTGCGGGGTAACTTATCATAGTCAATAAATGTACTGACACACCCTAAAAGGAGACAGCTTAGCAAAGTTGCCTAAGTGAAAGGATAAGTGGCAATAGCCATAAAGAAATACTTACATTTAATCAGCCACTGCTTCTGCAAGAACAACATCCAGCAACATACTTGTTGTTGGCTAGATAGCACAAAATACACAGTTGGTCAAGCTTCCTGTAACAGCTCTTGTTTTGAAACATCTCATTGATGAAGATATTTGCAGTAGGCCCCCATCAGGGCTGCCATATTCCTTCCACAAAGCAGTCTGATCAGAGACTCAACAAATTGCTGGCACACCTTATATTTAGCAAGAGTATACTAAGCAATACAGATATACACGGAATGCACTTGCCCAATTTTTAAATGCATTATTAAATCAGCTAGGCATAGGTGTATCCGAATCCGGAGCATCGCAATTACATGCCCCATTCCTGTTTATGTTGACTGGAAGTGTGCACCTGACACGTGCATTGAGATGACCGACATTCTCTGTTGGTCCATTTTTACCATCTGGAAAACAGGCATAATGTTTCCTTTCATGACAGAGGCCTGGTCTACACGGGGGGGAGGGGGGAATCGATCTAAGATACGCAACTTCAGCTACGAGAATAGTGTAGCTGAAGTCGACGTATCTTAGATCGACTTAGAATCACTTACTTTGCGTCCTCGCGGTGCGGGATCGACGGCTGCCTCTCTCCCGTCAACTTTGCTTCCGGCTCTCGCCGAGCTGGAGTTCAGCAGTCAACAGGAGAGCAATCGGGGATCGATTTATCACGTCTACACTACATGTGATAAATCGATCCCCAAGAGATAGATCGCTACCCGCTGATCCGACGGATAGCGTAGACGTACCCAGAGTGTTGTTAGGTTTGGTTAATTAACGTTACCAAAGAGTTTCAAGCTCTTCAGACAAAAAGAACAAGTGCAAAGTGTTACGACTTGATAGTGTAATTTTGTAGAGGACGAGTTTTCTCACTTTAGGGTTAAGATGAAAAAAATGTATCCTGTAAAAGGACTTTCTTCCCAGAGAAAAACATTTATGCCCAAACCCAGCTGCCCTTAACTTCAATGGAAACCATCCTGACACAAGAGCAGATTTTGGCTCTAAAGTTGGTGACAAGGGGATAAATTCTTGATTATCATGAAAATACCCTGGGTGAGATTCTTCCCTTAGACAGTGTCCGTTGCAGTCACACTACACTGGAATGTATCGTATCCCGAGACAGGGGGTTCTTTTCACCCAAGACATATGGCAAAATATGAGGAAAGTAATGCAGATGCATGGTGGACACCACATTGGGATTAAGTGGGACGTCACTTGACTTGGACAAAACATTGATTACGATGGATTCTTCCAATATTCACATTATTCATATGACACCGCATGGCACCATACAATATCCAATGTAACTTAGCATGAGCTAATGGTCCATTTATTTTAAAGCTTTGTCACATTTCGCAGCCAAGCAAACAAGTTCTATATTTGCGTTTAAATAATTCTGTCTTATTTTTTATGATGCACCTGTGAATTGTGTTCCCTTTTGCCCTTGCGATCCAAAGACTGAACAGATGGTGAAGGCTTTATTTAAAGTGTTGGGTCTATTAAAATAACCCTCAGTGTGTTGCCTATTGGGTTGCTCATTATGACAATGGATTCGTCCACTATGACAGGGAACACTTCGACAGGGTGTCTCGTTACCTTTGTCTTTTTAATACATACACCGCAGGGCCTACATTTTATGAGGGAGGCAGAACCAAAATGAAAAATCCCCAGGAAAATCCCTTTTACCTTTCTTGTGATAGAAACAGGAGTTAATTCTTCAGGGTGGGACTGTAGTCCCGAGCAAGACCTTTCAATTGCTGATAAAATTCATGAGCCCAATCACCTCTTATTTTAGAACTAAAGAAACTACCTTCTCAGAGGGACAGATTCTCGTCAGATATACATCAACCTAGCTCCATTGACATCAATAGATCTGCATCAATTTACACCAGCTGAGATGTGGCTCTTGGCATGGTTGTATATACTATAGCTTGGCAGAAGAATTCTCTTGCGTTGACCTGATATTGACCTTTCGCCCAGCCTTCCACAGCACAGGAAAACATTTCTTCTGTTACAGCCCTGCAGAACTCATCCAAAGCACAGATTTCCAGATTAACAGCAAACATGTTGAGCTCCTGTTAGGCTAAATTACATGAGACCTAGGCTCAGGATTTTATCTAACTTTTTTAACTGCTAGTGATGCTGAAATGGCACAAGAGTCTGGGGCGGGAAATGGTTGTAACTTAAATAGTTTGTGGCGTTTTGCAACTTTAGTGGGGGATTCTGTGTAAAGGGGAGTAACCCTATCATGTGTAAAATGCATATTTGCAGAGAATTATGGAACATAAGCTCTCAGCATCCTGAGAATACTTTTTTACAAGAAAATTCATAGGAGCTTCCTGGCAGACAAAGCATCTTTGAGTCCCTCAACTTCTGGATATATACTCTGTGGTCACAATGCAGGGCCTGTGGGAATGAATGGCAAAACTAGAGGGGTGCTGAAAGGGGTAGAAGAGGATAAAGGGATGTCGGCAGTCAAGCTGCGGAGAGGAGTTCATACTAGATTGGTGTTTCTAGGCACAATACAGCCCCTAGGAGTTTAGATCTGACTCTGGGAGTCCCGAAATTTGATACATGGATCTTTCTGACCTATATTGTGTCCGGACCATGCAATGGCCAATAGACATACGAAATCAACTCATACATTTCTGTTTTTCATTGCATTAACATTTATTTCATTGCCTTTAGGGCTGAAAGAATTGTAACCCCCAAGGATTCAATATCATTGCAAGTTTTTCTCACCCAAATTTCCAAGTTATCTAACTGCAAAGAAAGTTGCAAATATCCTGTTTCCTTTCAGTGCTAGGCTGATATATCAGAACTTGGAAGTGAGGTGTGTGATATTTCCATTACAATCCTTATGTCTTGTTGGGAGCTATACAGTGTCATTGAATATTGTACTCTGTAAGCAATCACTGCAAACAGGAAGTTAAATACTAAAAATACTGCATAAAACAGTTCCTGAATCACCAAATTTGAGACAAAGATAATGAAAAATAATGTATAACAAAAATCTAGCCTCAGAATTTTTTCCTGTGGATGTACTGATCAAAGTTAGATAACATTGTGGTGGGAAAACCATAGGGGAAAACACAAAAGATTATAAAATCCTATTATCTTGATGTGGTCCTAAGAGAAACAAATAGCAAAATGAAGTATATGAAGTGTGATTAGTGTATTTTGCCTTGTTCTCATGAGAACATGGGAGACAATCTTATGTATGGAGGTACTGTCTGAAGACACCCTGAAAGTTCACATGTTGTAGTTAAAGCATAATAGAATATCATGGATGTTTCACCTGGGCTCCACCTCGCTATTGTCAGGTGGATCCAATCCTGTTTCGAAATTGCTTGAAATACAAGGAAGTGTAGAATCAAGCAGACATTGTAAACTACCAAAAGTTAACCAGCTATTTTGGAACCACTACTATTGTTCTAGTTCAAAAGGCAGATTGAGTGTGGGATGGATACTTAGCTGTCTCACATAAGTGTCCATCTTCTGAGTGCACTGGTAGGTGGCTACTCAATACAGAGTTGTTAAATCCCAGTCCTGAGAACTTGAGTCTCCCCAGAGAATTCCACAGGCAAGAGTAATCCAGGACATACTCACCTCAGGGGTATAAACTATGACTAAAATACAGCAGGTCCAGCATAACACACCCTGGAAAGAAGTGATAGGGAAAAAATGGCAAAAACATTGGGGAAAATAAGATCATGTGAGTTGCCACTAAAGAAATACAAAAGAATTGACAAAAATCAAGGCAAAGTTAAAACAAAAGTCTGCAAAAAGTGACCAGCCTGGAAAGGGAATTTGATACGTATAATTCTGCTTTAATAGCCTAAGGTTAACCTGTGACGTCTGCTGTGTGCCCTTGCTAGGAGCCAGAACCTCCCCCCTTATGTCAAATTTGGGTCTGGATGCATGGGATGCAAGTGGGGTTATGTAACCACCTACTGCCTCTCTGGACTATGTGGACTATGTGATTCCCTGGCCAGAGTAGCTCAGCCAGTGTGTTTGTGTGAGGGTAGGGGGAGTTGTAATTTGCTGCTGGTCTGAGCCAGCAGGTATAGGGAGCGCTGGGCAGATGAAGAGACGCGCACCTCCTCCTCCAACAGCTGGCAGCCTTTCCAGTCTCTCCCGCCTTGACTCAGCTCTTGCAGCCTCTCCCTGTCTTAGCAGGCCCGTTATGCCCAGGTAGAGCCAGGTATCATGAAAAAGCCTGGGAGAGTGTCTGATAATGCACACAGTTATGCCTGATCGCTGTTTTGGGGGGTCTTCCTCTGAGAACCTTGCAAGTTTCAAGGAGAAATGTGACTGTCCTCATTCCTAGAAACTAGACATGTAGCCAAAGGCGGAGGGCACAGATGCTGGGTGGTTATGGCACCTTCAACAAAAGCAGTGCAAACGGACTTGTTTGTGACAGCTTTGAGCAATGTCCTTGCAGGAGGACTATAGATATCTTAACCTATTGTCCCAAACTACAAGGTAGTGCCTGGGAAACACGGAAGTTAAAGGTACATTAAAGTTTGCACACTAAGGCCAGCAATAATGTCAATGGTCCAGGACTTCACCCAAGAGTTTACTGTCATGCACAGGCAAGAAGATACCCTTACAGATGAGCTGCAGGCTCCATATGGGAGGAGAGCTACCCGGGGTTTGTGGGTATCAGGGCTGTTTGGATTTTGATGACAGGAAACTGGCAGACTGAGGGCCACCAAATAATGATGTGTGTTAATTTTATTAAGGCCTTTAAATGTGATTAAGTGGTTCAAGAAAGGTGAAGCCAGAGGCCTTTAAAACAAACCATGGTGCCAAGAGGGTTGTCGGTGCTGCCTACAAGCAGCCCCGACAATGAAAATTGTTGTTTACTGACACCTAAATAATGAAAAGAAATTGCATCAAATCTGACATACCATGTAATGTGTTAATGCGCTCTGAAATAACATTTTGGGGAGGGATTTTACCTCTCTAGCCTTGCCCAAAGATTCTACCCCTCTTGCCCGCAGCTTTGTGCGGTGAGGTGTGCACCAGTTGGCTTCCACCCCAGAAGCTGCTGCATTTCAACAATGCTTGATTGTGATCTCACCAATTGCGGTCTGAGATAAATTAAAACTAGCTTCCCTGGTTTCGCTGGGGTTGCACCAGTGTAAAACCATTTTAAGCAGGAACTGAATCAGGTAGTGCTGAAATGCAGCCACCTCTGGGGTGCCGTGAGGCAGCCAACAGGAGCGAAGTTCTCTACACAACAGCTGTGGAGGAGAGCAGTGGAATGGCCAAAGACATATTTTGTGAAACGGGGTAAGGTCCTTAGTCAATGGGATTTGGGATATGCAAGGAATGCAAGATCATGCCATTTATAAATGTAAAATAATATGAATATTTTATTAATAAAGATAGAGGACTGAATATCATGGGAAACACTCCAAGCCCTTAATTATGTCAGGGGAGGCATCACTTCAATGCAGCATGTGACTTGTACTCCTGGTTTACAGATTTATTTTCACTTTTCTTATGATTTGTCGAGCCAAACAGCCAGCCAGGGGGAAAAAATCACTCTAGTTCTCATTTCTCAAGCACTGTATCTGTTTTAAATCAAGGAGAAGGGAGACTTCTAATGAGGCTGATTCAAAATAATGTGTTTTACAAGCGATTCCCAGCAGATTTGCTGTAATATGTCACTCTTTATGCCTCATGAGAGACACATGAACAAACAAGAGTTTCGAGAGGAAAAGGGGACTGAGATGGGGGAAAATCTGCATTTCTGACCAACTAGTGTGTTGGAAGAGAGAGAAAACTGGAAGATCATCTAGAATTGTGCTTCTAAAACATCAGGGCCCAGAGGTCAGCTGCAAACTCTACTCTAGTAAATATGAACATTATAAGACTTAAGTGTCTTAAAACTTATTTCCAAGGAAGTGTCTCATTTTATTACAATGTGAATAAGAGGCTCTAAGGTAATATTGACTTTGGTTTACATTTCAGAAAAACAGAAGACTGTAATTTCATGGAGGCTATAGCAGGAATTCCTCTTTCCATCCAAGCGGAAGAAATCATGTTCAGGAACTTTCCCTGAGGGCTCCAGGGGAAAGCACATTAACATGGAAACTCCCACTCTACTTTATTTGTGGAGCTAGACTTTCAGGCGGATAAGGCTGGAATTGAGAGAAGCTATAACTGGACTAACTGGCCAAAGCCTGTGACATTAAGTGGTAGGCAAGGGGAAAGGATGCAACGCTGAAAGGATAATCCCAAAGATCCAGCACTCCAGCGGATGAAAATCAGAAGAGCCATATAATCAATGAGAGAGATTCCTACCTAGAAAGAAGATAATTGCAGAGACTTGAAGAGGTTGGTGCAGTAGTTTAGTCCAATTCAACCTGTCACGTCTTTCACAACTGAGTAGCCCAGCAATGTCTTTAAGATGCTAGAGGAGTCACTGAGGCCCTTAACAAAGGTGAAGGGCTGAGCGGGAGGCTTGTGAAGAACAGGAGTGGAGAGAGAGAAAGAGGAAAGACATCTGCAAAGAGCCCAGTGCATGGGGGAAATAGTGCAGGAGCCCATTCCCGATGCAGGAGCATCTGAAGCACAGATGTCTTTAGGCTGCACCCCATGGAATTTTGGCCAGATGAATGAGTCACTTCTACATGTAGCTGACAGGTGAGGCAGTGTGGTCCCTGAGGCAGCACCAGGACAGAGGTCTGAAGAAAGCAAACCAGCCTGGAATTATAAGAACAGCATCCTCACCCTCTGATTTCTTGATGAAGCCTGGCTCAGACATATCTCCTATCTCAGCTGTGACTGGTGAGTCTAGTCTTTCCTTGGCTGTTGAAACTGTCTTTGATTATGGCATGGTTGCTAATCTTTCAGAAGCATGTTTCCTTGCAAGTTGTAGTCTTTCTGTCTTGATAGGGGCCTCTGTTTATCCCCTTTCTCACCCCATTGTAGCAACCTGCCTTCTGGCAAGGACAATTGGCTGCAGTTCCCTCGTGCAACATAACTCCTTCTGTTGGCCAGAGGGGATCAGTGGAGATTGGTACGTGCTACTTCCAACTCTGTCTGTCTGGAAATGAGAGACTAAGCTTGGAACTCAAACCCAGATCCTAGCGTTTTGCTGCCATTAGTCCACAGGCTGGCCCTTTTGGTTTTCTTAAAGGCCGTCTGACTTCTTTGTGGCCTCATCAGTGATCCAGTCATAACACCACCATCAGCCACCAGCTGCTGTCTATTCCCACGGTATAACCTATCCACTTCAGGGTCTTTCCCTGAATGTAATACTTGGTGCATTTTTGTCTGGTCCTGTCTTTCATTTCTGCAGTGGAAATTCTATCTCTGCATGGAGAGTGCCCCAAATTCTGCAGAGGCACTTGTTCTTGAGTACACATTTCATTGCTGAAAGCCAATACTGCTTTAACAGATGCAATAAACTTGTGTACATCTAAAGTTCATCCTGCTGCCACAACTACTACAACTGGGTAAAGTCTCCTCCCGTTAGCACAATTCTTCTCTTACTTGCAAACACTTTAGAAGTAAAGGCCCTGATTGACGCCGCTATGTATATTTTTGTGTATATATATTTATATATAGTTACGTGTGTAAAGTAATCATCAGGCTTCCTCAAATCAATCCCACATTACTTGGGCTCCATGGTGGCAATTTCAAAAGCAATGTCATATGATGCCATTCGTGATGCTTCCACACCCCACGAAGCATGTCCCCAGGCTGTGTAGGCTCCCGTCCAGACTGTCAGTGGCAAACACCCGGCCTGCACTTGGAGCCACTCTGATAAAGTTTCATTCATCCTTAGACATGTTTAACTTCTTGTATAATGATTGTGTTGCCTGGTACATTTTAAATGGGATGTCACAATGGAACAGATTATACTGACAAGTTTCCTTGAAATAATTTTTAAAATACAGAATCTGTTATTCCTGCATCTCTGCAAAAACCTTGGCAACATGCCCTTCGTCTAAACAAAATCCATTCAGATTCTCCTTTAATGTCACTTACACCTCTGATTTAGACTAACTTGCAGTAATACTCTTCCTGCCTCAGCGAAGATAAGCACTATATTCCTAGGAGCTGTTCAATATAGAAGAATCATGGTCCTGTGCTATAAGATGGGATACTAAGGTGGACCAGTGCCCTGAGGTGGCACTGAGCATTCTCTCTCTCGGGTGCTTGGCTGGCTGGTTCTTGCTCACATGCTCAGAGTCTAACTGATCACCGTATGTGGGATCGGGAAGGAATTTGTCCCCAAGTCAGATTGGCAGCAACATTGGGGCAGAGGGATTCACCTTCCTTTGCAGCATGTGGGTGCAGATTATCTTGCTATATCTCATTTAATATTTCCCTGCCATTGCAGGAGCCTTGAGCACCGGTGCACCTCGGGCCCTCCTATTCTCTGCCAGTGGCACATAACAGTGTAGTCTCCTGTGGGTGGCATTTCCTTTGGTCTCATTTCCTTTGTTGGGTTTGGTGTGCAGGTGCTGGGTGGTGTTGGCCTCTGATATACTGCTTGCAGGTACTTTGGGATTTATGGTTACAGCCCCACAAAGGAATAGTTTATCTTGAAAATTGATACTATTTGCAAATGGCTCAAATGTAGCTTTCAGTTTAATGCTGTTTCCCTTTTTAGAATTGTTTCCTAGTGTCCTATTAGAGCACATGGGTCTAGCTTGTCCGTGTTACTGCAATGAGATAATTGCAGGGATAGTTAAGGAGTCTGAGCCAGATTCTTATTTACTTTACATGGTGTATAAAGGCCTTAAAGAGTACATAAAATTTAGTTCCACTTTAAGGCCCCTCTACAGTGCTACCGCAGTGTAACGTGGAGGACTGTACAGTGGACTCAGGTAATGCGTTGTCTGAACTAGAACCAGGTTGATGGAAGTAGGTCAACTTTGGCTCTAAGTTATCCAAGAAGGTGATGTTATTGTGTCCATGTGTAGCGGGATGGACACCCGCTCCTGCCTGGGAAGGGTTAAAGCCAGCCCTGCAGAGGGCTGGGGCTGGGGAAGGAAAGACCTGGGCTGATTGGGGGAAGAGGCTGCAGCTGGGCCACGCCCGAATCAGAGCCCAGCTGGCCCTATAAAGGCCAGGGCAGCCAGCAGCTCAGAAGTCTCTCTTCGCACTCAGAGAGAGACGGGCCTGGCTGCAGGGAGCTTGAGACAGGGTACCAGAGTGGAGCAGGGCTGGGGAAAGGCTGGGGAGCTCCAGCCTGGAAAGCCCCAGGCTGCGGCCTAGCATTGGGCCAAAGGTACTGGGGGTTGCAGAGGGCAGCCCAGAGGTAGGCCAAGGCAGCAGGTCCAAACCCAACCTTGCCTGAGATGAGTGGCTGATGCTGCAGTCTGCCCCAGGGAGTGGGGCTAGATGGTGACTGGCAGTAGCCTTACACTGAGGTGAGGTGGGGTTAGTGGGTGTGGGTTCCCCTGGGAGGGGAGACCCAGTGAGTTTGGGTACTGCCAGGGGGCAGCACTCAGAGTAAGGGGCACCGGGGTCCTGGGAGGGACACGGGGGGCTAGTAACGACAAGGCGGATCACCAGCCTGCAGAAGGTGCTCCGGGCTGGATTGAGCTAATTCCCATGGGTGACCAGCATGAGGTTCCGCAGGGGTGAGTCCAACCTCTTACACCATGTAATAGGGTGTCTGTCGGCAGGAGATGAATTTAGATGTGGATGCATGCAAAACTAAGGCAAAACAAGTCAACTTAGGTCAATATAACTTTGCGGCCTTAGTGTAAATGAAAATCAGATCCTTTAACTTGTGATTACTTGTGAATGTAAAATCTAGATAAAGGTAATTTCACTATTAATAAATGAGATTTAAGGCAGCATTTTTAAATATGCCTATGTAAGTGACGGAGGAGGAGGAAGTAGTGAGATTTAAGGGTATCAGCCCAGAACTAATTCCTATTGAAGTCTTTAGCACCAAGAGAATATTTTTACACTGTGATGAGCCTAAACACAAAGTCAGGATCTGAACTCCCCAAAATATGATGTGGTGAAGATGAGCTCTGGAATTCAAATCAGCATGTAGATCCAAATTTCCCAGCCAGCTTCTAATCTCTATAATGGCCAAAGCAAAACTCTAGACCTGAATACAGTGTGTGTGTGTGTGTGTGTGTGTGTGTGTGTGTGTGTGTGTGTGTGTGTGTGTAAGAGTTCAAACATTTGGATGTGGATCCACACTTTGCTCTTCAGGACCATCCCTCCTTTTTTAAGGTTTTTGGTTGTTTTGGGGTTTTTAGTTTAATACAGTGTCCAAAAGATACAGGAAGGGGAACTTGATTAAACTATGGCTTGGTTTCAAAAGCAACTGTGTGAGGAAAAAGAAAAGGAGCAAGAGACGAAACCTAAAGCAATTTCCTGCCAGAGTTTCTTCCTTGAATAGTGGTAGCTTCTTTCAGGCCATCTTCTAAAAACCGCTTCCCACACACACCAGCCAGTGCAGGCCTCCCAAGTAGAGGCACAAAGAACTTCCTCTCCTTATTGTGTTAAGGATTTGAGTCCACATGCCCACACTCACCTCTTTCAAGCCCAAGGTGAGAGATTTATTTCAATATTCTTATGAGTCAGGAGCCTGAGGGTATAACAAGCATTCTGAAAAGTAGATTTCTACCTTCTTATTGTACCTGAGAGCTGAATGACCAGAACATCAGGTTTGAAAGGAAAGGATCCATGCTTTCTGTTATCAGAAGTGTTTCAACTTTTGTGGCAATGATGTTGTTATTGTTAGCATGAAGTTTCGACATAATTTATGTTTGTATTATGCTAATACTGCTCACACATGGTAAGGAGGACAACACCCATCTGACCGAGTAAAGAAAGGAATAGGAAGTCCTCGGTATAGGAAGTCCAGAACAATGTTTTCTGTAGAAACAAAACTGCATGCTTACAGAAAAAGTTCAGATACAAAGAATGAGTAACAATTACCCAGATTTGGTCTAAGAAGAGATTCTCAAACTTTTTTCACAGTGTAGATCCCGTTTTGAGAGAGAGAGTGCCACACAGACCCCATGGAACTATCCATTTGCAATTGAATGGACCCTCTCTTCAGCCATTCACAATAGGATAACATCAATATGAAAGTTAGAGCACTTGCTTCCATGGAAAAGGAAAATGAGGGAAGTATTTAATGTATGTTTCACTGTAACAGCTAGAAAGGAAGGGGAGGAGAGCCAGTGCCATTTGGCCAACAAGCTTTCTACAGACCACCAGCAGCTCATGGACCACAGATTGGGAAAATGCTGGTTTAAAAAAAATGGGTGGAGGGAGAAGTCCCACTTACAGAAAATGGGCCTTCTGAAAAACCAGGGCAAAGTATAAGTACATGATTCTGCCTTTGTGCAGCACTGTTTTCCATTAAGTTTTCAGACTTGTGCAAGCAGACACTTAAAATGACAGAGCTGATCTCCATTGTTTTACAAAACCACTTCTCACACAAATTCCAGTTGACTGGTCATTCGAAGGAGGGAAGGAGATGGAATAGTGTTTCTTCTGCCCATTTTTCATTTCCCAACACAACACTATGTTGGGGATCCATCCTTCAATCTCCCCTCAGGGCCTGCACTGTCAGCACCACTTGTCAGGATTGTGCCTCTAAATATATACCTAGCTCTCTGCATCCACAGATCCATTTGGTCTCTATGGTTTCCATGCAACCCCAGCCAAACACCTACCCTGTTAAAGATTCACCAAAAACTGTATACCAGATTCTGCTGATTTTTATTTAAAGAAGAGCCATATAACCAGTAAAGAAACCATGATGATTTGTACCTGGTTTCCTCATCACTGGGTAAAGAGGTGGGGGGGAAAGTATTCTAATACCTTGATCCCCAAGACAACGAAGAGCAACATAAGGGTAAGAAAAAATAAATATGCTTAATGTGTGACAGGATATGCTCCATAATAATGCAATTGTGAAATGTACATGCAATTTATCAATAGCCATGTCTTGCACCTGACATCTTTATCAGTCAGATTTCTTTACAGACCTTCAATGTCTTGCAATTTGAAGAACTTGTACTAAAACACAGGTTCAGATCTTACTTCCTTTCATCCGCAACGCACTGCCTCTGCTCAGCCTGCATTTCTGACATCTTCGTCCACTTGCAGACAAGAGCCTCACTCAGCACAAGTTTTAGGCAATATTCAGATTGCTTTCAACACTAGGAGTGCTTAATTCTTCAGCCTGTTGGAAATACATTGGCATCAGTGTTCAATAATCCCCCCAAATCATCACATAGACCTTTTTAGTAAATCTTTCCACTTATTAGAGAGAGATTGAAACTGCCCAAATATGATTATTTTTCCAAGGAGTCCTTTAAAATCAGTTCACGGGCTCATGCGCCAACATACACGCTGAAAATACAATTAAAAAAATAAAATAAAATGTGACACATATTTGAGCCCAAATTAAAACTACCTACTGGCCAAATTCTCCCACCTTGCCCAAAGCAAATAAATGGTCTTTGCACAGAGGATGTACACAGAGGCTTGCTGATGGGGAAACCATACCGCAGCTTTTCAGCCCACCAACTATACAAGCAGATCCCTGCACACACACGCACACACACACAAGTGGGTTAGACCAGTAAATTTTCAGACCCACTGGCCACACCCCAGCCCTCATCCTGCACATATCTCACAATGACTCTACATGGAGACTCAAACCCTCTTGCATAACCTTTCTGTTCCCAGTCTACCCCCATGCACGCACAGCAGAACCACAACAGTTCCTCTGCCTTTGGGTTCATCAAAAGCTACTTGCAGGCTATCCTGAGAGGCAGGACTGACTCAGAGTGGCTTCAGTTCACTTTTGCACCCTACCTCCTCAGCTGCACTGTACATTCCTTGGTCTTAACCAAGCATCGGAGCCAGAAGATTATGCAAAGTTTTCTGGGAGGCATCAGCAACTCTGTAGGGGATTTACTGTAAAATCTCCATGAATTATAGTCTTGTGTAACTGAAAGCCACCAGTGTTTTAAAACCAGCTTTCCTTCAAAAGCATCCTAACAGCCACACTTATGCCAATACACATGTGAAACTACCACTATCTGCAAATAAGTGGGCCTAATTCACCTCTCGCTGACCCCACTTTTACATTGGTGTAACTCCATTGATTTAGACTGAGTACCTCCTGCATACGGCAGTGTAAGAGAGATGAGAATCAGGTCCACAACGTCTATTACATTGTGCTGCAAAGCAGGCTCCTTGAGAACTGCACTCGTTTGGTCAGTGAGTTTTAAATCTCTAAGCCTTTAAAGAAACAGCCTGCAAGTGTGTGATGAATTCATCGTTATTGCCAGAGTGTCTCTTCAGGATGATCCCCAGGAGGGGTCTTGAAGCTTCTGCTTGACAGGTGGATGGAGTATTCCAAGATCCAGAGAACAATCCTACCTTGACACATGAAACGGAAAATGAGTCAATGAAAAGAAATGACAGAAAGTGGATTTTTTTGTGTGTGTTAATTTATAACACCGCTAAGCGTTCGTGATTTCAATTCCTGCAAATCCTGTTACATTCTTTGACACTATATGAATTATAACCTCTGCACTATGTGCCTAGTCTAGCTGCTGCTGAAAGCAATAAGATCAGGCCTTATACTTATAGATGTTTCAAGAGCTAATAGCTGGCTTGTTTAATCCAAAAGGCGTTATAGTACATTTCTGAGCTAGACCAACTCCAAATCTTGTTCTACTCTCATATTTTTCATGCAGGGACTTAATTTACCATTCAATCAAGTAGCCTTTGTATATACATTCTTACTGCTGTATTAAAAGTAAGACATTTTGTTCTGATTTTTACTCAGGCAAATTCCTCCCTGGAGTAAAAACTGAGTCTCAGGCTGTGACCCCATGCCAGGGCAGGTCAAAGACAAATGAGGGAAACTTCTTTGCTCCAATCCAGAGCAAAATTTAGCTTGAGACTATTTTGCCATAGTTTGTCATACTACAAAAGATGATTTGTCTTGTACAACACACAGATTCCAGCCTGTCAGTACACCTCATGCAACCCCCACTGAACTCAAAGGGCTTGCATAAGGTGTTAATCAAAGCAGGATTTGGCCAGGAGAGTGTGTTTATACAGGGTGTAGAAATGTAGTGAGATATCTAGCTAACATACTGGCCCCTTGGTTTAGAATAACAGTCCTGCTGCAGAGCACTGTAACCTAGTCCCAGATTTTCCATCAATATCTTTTAACCGGAAGAGGTGCAGAATGCCAACAATTTCACTACAGGCTTCTCCCAAATGAAGACTGCTGTCTCAAAAAAGTGGGAATGTGAGCTAAGGGAAGTTAAAATATCAAAACCCAAACCGTTTTGAAAGGAATAAATACCAACCAATTTAAATACAATATCAGTACAGCCTTGATTATCCAAATCTCCGTTATCAAAATATCTCTAGTATCTGAAATGGGGTCATGTCCCCTGATATCTGTTAATTACATTGAAAATTCCCTTAGCCATCCAAAACCTACATCCTAAATTATTCAGCATCCACTGTTACATTCAGATAATCCAGGGTTGTTCTGGATTATTTTGTTATTTGTCAAGTACCAGAGACTGTAGGTGTACATGGGACTGTAGACTGGTCATTGGAAATATTGGATTTTGTTGTTGTTTTTTTCCTAGTAGTTTGATTTTTTTCCCCCTAACAAAACCTAGCCTACTGACTTTACAAAGGCTGAGGGTGCATCATGTACCACTCTCCATACATTACATTCATATATGCAGGCAGGGCACTGATAGCTCCAAGAATGCAATGGCATTCTGCCTCTGCAGTCACCACGAACCCAAAGCCCTGAGCTTGTCTGTAGATGTCATGGCCTGTTATGGAAGTACGTTCACCCAGAATGCCTAAAGCATGTGGCATACGTACTCGACTCTCACATAGACTCATAGACTCATAGAATTTAAGGTCAGAAGGGACCATTATGATCATCTGGTCTGACCCCCTGCATGCTGCAGGCCACAAAACCCTTCCCTGGACTCTGCTGTTGAAATCCCCAATCCTGTGTTTCAGTGACTTCAATCGGCAGAGACCCTCCTGCTAGTGATCCCTGCCCCATGCTGCGGAGGAAGGCGAAAAACCTCCAGAGGCTCAGCCAATCTACCCTGGAGGAAAATTCCTTCCCGACCCCAAATATGGCGATCAGTAAGACCCCGAGCATGTAGGCAAGTCTCTAGCCTGACCCCTGTTGGCCATTATACTATTTACGTACCATTGCTTGGTTTTCCTTGACTACTATGTTTTACCATTAAACCATTCCCTCCATAAACTTATCTAACTTAATCTTAAAACCATAGTGCCAATGGTTTTAGAAATCAGACTTCTGCCAAATGTCCCAACTTGAAATCGATCACCAGGAACTATCCATGTGCTTCATACTAATTCTAATCTCAATTACTCCAGTGTAAAGTCAGCGTGACTCCAGCGAAGTCAATGATAAACTGGTGTAAGTTAGAGGAGAATCAGGACCAGTGTCTCCTTTTTCTCCACTGTTCAGATATTCTTTCTGTACAGATGGATATCTTCAGCTATGGTGAGGACTCCATGCAGACATGTAGGAAAGATTTCACACAGCACTGCATGAGAAGAAACATATTTTTGTGTTCATTCGCCATCTTGAAGCCATGTCTCTTTGGTGCTAACTATATGCTTTCAAATAAGGTTCTGATCAACTTATGTTAGCACTGAGTAGGAAGTCAAAAGACCCCAATTGGGCCAAAGGTGATAATGAAGGCAAGATACCCAGATGGACCTTTTCAGATTTTCTTTCTCCTGCGCTTAGATGATTTACACCAGTGGGCCAATTTTTTTTTGTAGCATTACAGAATGTAGGATAGTCCCTGTGACGTAGATGCAATATCTTGGATAAATGTTATTGAATTAAGTTTAAGTATCTTAGGAGCTCATTATATCAAAAATTCAACTGTTTATATGTTATTCTATGTAGCTTGTCTAGGAGATACGACTAATGTAAACCTTGGAAAGTGTTATGAGCTTCAAAGGATTTTTTTTTTTTAAGAAATGGGCTAAGACAAGAATGAACTGTTAGTTGAGTAGGTTTCCTAGGAAATACTTGGGAGGAAGGGCAAGCAAATGCCCACCTCCAGATCTGATTTTTTGAAGCTTTGCCCTGGGGAGGAGCCTTTGTCTACAAATTACCTATTCCCAGTCTCAGAAGGCCCAAACAACATAAAGGAGGAAAGGATTCACAGGGGTCTTGTTCTGAGCAGAAGAAGTGATGAACTTGTAGCCACAGTAAAACTCCTGGGTGGGGTCCGAAGGAGCCCTTGTTGGCACTGGGGGTGATCGCTGGTAATCTTATTAGCATGTGTGTAAGTTCTTTTAGTGCCTTTAATAGATTTTTCTGTAATACTTTTCCCTTAAGAATAAATGTGCTTACCGAGAAAGAGCTGTGGGGTAACTTAACTGTGGCAATTATTCTGTTTACTGTCCCTGAGGAGAAAAGCAAAGCAGGCCTGCTGAGGCAGTCTGACTTTGCTGGGGAATTCACAGGAGGGAGAGATACATGTGTCTCCGCTCAGGAGACATGACAGCTGGGGAACTGGAAGCCTAGAAGTGGGTGCCCTGGCTGGGCCATAGAGGGAGACTACAAATGCACTTACCCTGAACTGTGACAGACCCAACACAGACACAACGTAAAGCCAACTTCACTTTCCTCTTCTGAAAGTATTTTTAAATGTTTCAAATACTTCACCCCAATCCCACCCTCCCCCGGGCATGACCTACTTTTGATAAGAGAGAACAGTGGTAAGAGAAAGTGGCCCCCACTGACCTATCTGACTCCAAGATACATTTTATTTAGCAATTTCCCTCCTCGTGACCACATCAGTAAGTAGTGATAACAGTTCTTTTCTCCAGGGCCACATCAAACTGCTTCAGGGCCTCTGTCACACCAGGTTGATTGTTTTTATGTCCTCTCCTTTCATGCCATAATGCAAGGGTTTCATGTCCAAAAAAATCCTCTGTCACATCCAGTTCACTCATAATTACTCTGACAAAAATCAGTCACTGAGGAAAATCCTTGATGTCAGGGGTTTCATCAAAGGCAAACTAATAAATACTGCAGCAGCCAGCTTGTCTTTGGAGTTCTTTTGGTGTTGCCAGAAATCTCACTTACTCCTTCAACCACAGCACAGTCAAAAGAATTACATTTGTTTCAGTTTCTTTTTCCTGTTGTGGGCTTTTCCCCCCTCCCCCGGAAATTAGGAGCACATACAAGCAAGATACCGTACCATCCTTATCACTGCACCATCTGTAAATGGTTTCATTCCTCTGACAATTTCACATGCAACCTTATAAAAAGACCCAGCAGCCTAACTCACTTACGTTGCTAACTTCAAAGATTTACATGACTGTGTTGGACCCGTCTGTGCTGCTGGGGCAGATATTAAGGGTCACGCTCACTTTCTGTGTCAAATTGCTGTTGGTTAATTGAAAGTTGCTTTCCGCTGTGCAGCTGAGTGTCCTTTCAAAACTAAGGACAAATACCAGCCCAAGGTGACTGGAAAGAACTGGAAGTGGAAGATGAGCCTCTGAAGAATTCTCTCTCCCTTGCGCACAAGACCATGAAAACTTTCAGCAACCCCATGGACATTCCAGTGAAACTTAATGCAGCTTTGTCTTGCCCTCAACTCTGTCTGCCTTTTACCTACTAAAGTGAGGATGAGGGTGCAAATATATGGCCAAAAGTGAAGGGGCCAGGCTACTGGGAACAGGCAGAGGTCTTGGACAAGCAGAAAAGGGCTGGCCCCTTTACAGAGAGGCTCCATATCCTTCCCTGCACATCTCAGGATATCAATATAGTTAGTAACTTCCTCTATCCCATCCCAGGGGCCTATAGAAACCTCTCTCCCTTGCAGTGATAGATGGACACTCCATGGATTTAAAGTAACAGTCTCTGAAGCTACTTCCCTTCTGCCCCTCCCCCCACGGCGTTGAGAATTTCTGAGACACGCTCAGCACTTTCAATTCCCATTAAAATTGGCGTTGGAGATGCTCAGCACCTCACCGGCTCAGGCTCCATATGGGTAGTTCCTCAGGAGTAGACGATTTACAGCTTAATCTTCATGACAAATGAAGAGTATAAGACAAAGAAGACCTTTCTACCTCCGTGACAAAGGAGCCTTTCTGAAACCTCCTATACTCATATTTTCTTTACAGCCAACTTGCGGTTATCAATCTTAACTTATTTATTAGAGATGGTCTGGAAATTATATTTTTTTCCTCTGTGAAAAAATTCAACAAAAACTAACATTTTTCATCTACATTTTTTCTATAAACTGTTTCAAGCATTTTCATGAAAAAAACTATTGAAAACTTCTGAGAAAACCCCCCCAATTATTTATGACAATCAAAACTTTTCCCCAAAACTTTCAGCTTTGTTGAAAAGCCATTTGTCACTGGAAAAAAAACGTTTTAATGAAAAAATGTTTGAGCAGCTCAATTATTTGTGAGTCCTCATGCACTGAGATTCAGATGGAACTTTAGATGGAATCAGTAAAATCGGTCTCAAAAGATAATTCTTTGGTCAATATTTATATATCTTCCGCATCCCTGCCTAGCACTTCTCAGGTATAAAAACGGAACATCAAGGGGAGGAAAAGGGACTTAAATATTCTGCTTTGGGCTCTGTGTTCAAACTCAAATTTTTCATTTCTTTCCATGACTGAGCTTATTTATTTTTTAAAAACCTCTCTCTGAAGTGAAGCCTGTGGATCTCACCCTTCTTCTCTCCAGGGATCAGTTATAAAAGAAACAACATCGAAATGAGGAATTTTGGTACAGTAATTCCTCACTTAACGTTGTAGTTATGTTCCTGAAAAAGGCGACTTTAAGCTAAACCAATTTCCCCATAAGAATTAATGTAAATGAGGGGGTTAGGTTCTAGGGAAATTTTTTTTAACCAGACACACACACACACATAGTATAAGTTTTAAACAAACAATTTAATACTGGTACACAGTGATGATGATTGTGAAGCTTGGTTGAGGTGGAGGAGTCAGAGGGTGGGATATTTCCCTTACTTCTAAATGATGAACTAGCAATTGGCTGAGCCCTCAATAGTTAACTCTTTCACTCTACAAGGCAGCAGGAATGGAGGGAGATATGCACATTTCCCCTTTAAGTACACTGCCTTGTTAATTAGATCAGCTTGCTGAGACCGCAGCTGCTGCAAGCTCCCTCCGTCCTGAGCCCTGGTGTGTGTCCCCCCTGCTCTATGGAAGATGGGGTAAGCGGGGTGCAGGAGCAGGGGAGAGGGGGACACCCTGACATTAGTCCTCCTCTTCCTTCCCTCCCCCCCGCACAGCAAGCAGGAGTCTCGGGGAGCAGCTCCAAGTCAGAGGGCAGGAGCAGCACATGGCAGTGGTGGGAAGGACAGCTACAATTGCTAGCTTGGTGGGCAGCTGCTGCACAGGGAACTTAGGGGAGCAGAGAACTGATAGGGGGGCTGTCGGTCCACCCTGATTCCAAGACCTCACCAGCTAGCTGCAATGGGCTGCTCTTCCTGCAAGCAGTAGACAAAGCAGGTGGCTGCCAAACAATGTTAGAAGGAAGCATTACACAACTTTAAACGAACATATTCCCTAATTGATCAACAAGGAAACAACCTTAACCGGGAGGACTTTAAGTGAGGAGTTACTGTACTTCATCCATGCTCTGGTTCATTCTTTTGTCTTGCTGTTATCATAAGGCTTTGCTTTTGCATCTCCTACACATCACAGCCTTCCAGGCATGTATCAATATATAAATATTGATTATAATGAGGAGCATGTGATCATGCACTGGGCATTCACACGAACATGCCCGGCATTCTCACTCATTCTGCTTGGGGACATGTTCAGACCTAGCAGCTCACTTGCTCAGAATCTGCAGAGCTATTTTAGGCTACGTCTTGACTGCAAACTTAAACAGGTGATTTCAGGCTTGCCATGGAGAACATGTTTCAGCAGCTTGGAGCGGCTTCTTTTTCCTTGTTTCAATCTCTTATGAACAGTTGGCTGAATTGTTTCTTAGTACATAATTAATTTAGCATCCAGCTCTTATGCACCTGGAATAAAGCCCTACAGTGTGGTCATGGACAGACCCCGGCTGTCTAAGGTGGTGGTGGTGTTGTCTAAGGCTAGGTCTACACTACGGGGGGGGCGGGGGCAACCTAAGATACGTAACTTCAGCTACGTGAATAGCGTAGCTGAAGTTGCCTATTTTAGGTCGACTTACCTGACTGTGAGGACGGCTGCGAGTCGACCGCTGCCGCTCTGCCATCAACTCCACTTCCGCCTCTTGCCGCGGTGGATTTCCGGAGTCAACAGCAGAGCAATCAGGGATTGATTTTATCGTGCCTTCACTAGATGCGATAAGTCAATCCCCGATAGATCGATTGCTACCCGCCGATCCGGTGGATAGTGAAGACGTGCCCTAATATGCACTATTGCAATATTAGAGTGGGATTCAGGAAGGGTGTTTAGGCACTGAACTCCCATTGATTTCAGTGGGAGTTTGACACCTAAATACCTTTGTGAAAGCTACCCTAAGTGTCTAGAGAATTTACTGTTAAGTATAGATTCTTGCAGAGCCAAATCATGAGGTCCTGACTCCATTTCTGAGTCCTCGCTAAAGCAAAACTGCTATAAAAATCAGTGGGAGTAAGGACAGCATATGGCAAACATAGGTGCTGCCCCACAGATATTTCTCTTCAATTATTTAGTTCCAAAAAGTGCTGTAAGTGTTTTGCTTTCTCTGGTAAATTGTATGAAGGAACTAATGGTGTGAAGCTAGTGACCATCCTGTCTTTCCAAGATTGCTAAATAGTAGAGGGGTCATAAGCTAGAAGTATGAGGGGTTCTGGGACCCAAGTATGGAAAAGGTTGAGAGCTCCTGATCTAAAGGATATATCCAATGTTTATTGTGATAATGCTCTGTGTTAATTTTCTCATACTCTTCCTTGTTGCTGAAAAGAAAAGAAAAAATAGGTCCTTTAATGCGTTATATTTTGTTCAGCAAAGATACTTCTTGGATAAAGAAACCCTGCATTTGAACCCAGGGCTCCAGAGATGATGCTTAAGCCACTGAACCACCTACAGTCGCTCCCTTGAGCAAGTCTCACTTATCACGTCTCACTGTGAGCTTGTCCATTAATCCAGTTATGAAGCCATATGAAGTATTTCGTATGATCACCAAATTCTCTGATCTCAACCAGGCCAGAAAACAAATGTGTTTAATAAGGATTAACCCCCTATTGGCACAGGGGAGCAATAAATAGTATATCACCACCATTTCTATTGCTATAGTTAGCATTGTGTCAGCATTTCTGTTATAAACCAGGTTGTTGGGTTGTTTTGGGGGCGGGGGAGAGGGAGATTATAACCCCACCATAAAAATTTGCTCCAGGCTAAAACTTGGCGCACAAAAAAATCCAACTCAGCCTGTGATTAATCTTTTTTTACCCTTTTGGAAAAAAATCTTTTCCGTCTATTTTAAGTTACAAAACAGCAAAATATATGAGACTGTTCCCAAATTCTTGAGATCAGCATCCAGTCCCTTGAGAACCTAGAAATACCATGTCTAGGACTACACTTATGGTTGAGTTTTCATCAGGATATAAGAAGCTTAGTGATTTAAAATGCCTCTTGGCATTTATAGAACTCCAAAATGACACTGTTTTTCTAAGTGCAAATTTGCAGTGCATTACGCTGTCGTAGAGACCACTGCTTTGGGGATGTCGTTGCAGTATTTCAGCACCCTTTTTTTTTTTTTAAAGTCAGAAACATTAATGTCATTAAATTGCCAGGACCATATTTCTAAAGAACCTTTAAAGCTGTGCACACAATCTTGCTGTGTTTCAAACTCCAGGTAAATAATCGTGAAGGAGATTTTGAAAGGCAGAAAAGGAGTTAGGCGTCTAACTCCTATAGTTTTTCAATGGGCATTGGATACCTAATCTTTCCCTTACCCTCACCCCAAATCATTAAATCTTGTAATTGTCATGCAGAAAAAGCTCCTGTGGATTTAAGTGGAAGTTTTCCCTTCACAAGGACTATCATTCTGTAATGTTTATATTTTGGTAGTGCCCAAAGGCCCTGGATCTAGGCCCTGTTGTGATAGGTATTGTGCAAACCAAAGCAGACAGTTTCTACCTCAAAGACCTTACTTATGGTCTAAGAAGATGAGCCACCTAGGAGAATTAGGGAGGTGATAAAAATACACAGTCTTACTACATTTAGGGAGAGACTTTTAAAAGCACAATCGAAGTTAGGTGCTCAACTGCCTTTGACTTTCAATTGAATTTATATGCCTAGCTGCCCTTTTTGACAATCTCCCCACAGACATTTGATATACATTTGCCATTTATATATTCTTTCTATTGTATTGATTTGGTTTTGTTAGTATTTAAATAACTATTGACGTTGCTCACCTGTCTAGCCATTTAGCAGGGGCTTATCTGGCGTCAGTTCATACCCAGAGTAAGCAACTCATTTTCACCCTAATCGGCATCCAAGGGCAAAGACAACAGCAGAGATCATGCTGCTTAATATACATTGCCCTCCATCTTTGTGAAAAACTTCACTCGACATCAATGAGTGCTGTACAATGGAGCAAGGGGTAAATTAGTGTAGGAGTAATAAGTTGGCAGTTGGTTTATCCTGTGCCCAGTCCTGAGTCCCCAAGCAAATCAAGAAAAAAATGACTTTACTTTCAGAAACCAGGTGTATGGTCAATGGGATCTGTGCTGCAAGATCACAACAGATACTGATGGAACTGGGCTGGGGGAGTAGTAGCTAGAGGCTCTCCATCTGCAATGATCTGGGGCCATGTGGATATGCAGTGATAGTTTGATGCAGCTCCAGTCTGTGGATACAACCCCTCAATTCCTGTCTCCCCCTTGGGCAGCAGGACCATACTGGTTTCACTGCCAGCAGGATATCTGCAGGTAGAGAGGATTTGCCCTTAGGTATAACAGTGCCTTACTAAAACAGTTCCCAATTCTTTACATTGCCAGCAGTAGCGGAACATGAATTAATTTGTTCCCTCAAAATAAGGTTTCTTTTGCAAAACAGAAATGTTATTTTATCATCTCTTTCATAGGGGACCATGCAAGTCCAGTTTTCTTAAAGAGCTGAACTTCATCCTTCTTGTCCTAGGATGGTTTTATTTTAGTTACCAAATATTTGAGGTTAAAGTGAATAGTTCATCTTTAATGGGATTATCTCTTTCAATGTTTGCTTTCATTACAGTTTGAATAGCTCTGAGCATGAGAATCTAACCTCACCAAAAGCATATTTTTGTAATTTGATACAAACTAAATTTAACCTTTGACCTTCAGCTATAAAGAAGTTACTTTTTCCCCTCTGAAAAACAGAATGTCAGATTAAAGATCTGCCAGTTTCAATTTCCAGGTTGCTAACCTTGCTATTGATTGAGTTCTGAAACCTGGATACCTGTGTATTTAGCATCTGTATTAATATTAATAATAGTATATGTAGACCTAATTTTTGGCCAGTCAAAGTGGTCTGGTACCTGTTAGCTTTAATAACTAGATGGAGGAACTCCATAGACTTTTTAAACACAGAATAATTTAATTGAGCTGCCTCTTCATCAATATTGTCTGACTCAGTGGACCTGTTTGGAGCAGAAACATAAAAATAAAAAAAAATGTCTTCAGCTACATTGCCAGTTCATCTTGATTCTTGTGTTACAAGAACTGTTTGTATCCTAATGTTTTAAAATATTAGGCAGGAGCTTAGATATTTTGTGCTCAATTTTTCATGGGTTATCTTGTTTAAAGGTGTCATGGAAAGGAGAGAAATGTGTTGTCTTTTTTTATTTTTTTTAAAGACCAGATTATTTTCCTCAAAAACAACAACAGCCAAAAAAACCAGTTTTTTTCTGCTCTTGAAAAATATCAAGGATTCCTGAGCTTGTTTTTGCTGGAAGATTCCTTAGAGGACTGAAGAACTAGACCCTTTCAGCCCAGTTGTAGGAATGAGAGCACTGAAGCTTTCATACGGAAAGCTTTTCTACCAAATATTTGTGAGGAAGCTGAGTGAGGGGGCAAAAAAACAATAAAGTGTGAGCAAAATCTCACTAGCTCTCCAGTCCTTCAAAGGATCTACCAGCAGAAGCAAAGAAGTAAATACCCAGGGGCAGCTTCTCAGCTGATGTAAATTGTAATAGCTCCAATGGGCAGTTATGGCAGTTTACCCCCATGGTGGCTCTGACCCCTGATATTTCCACTGTAAAGAAACAAGCATGGGGGGGAGGCATCTTTTTTTGTGTTAGTGAAGAAAATAAAATCTTTCAGGCCTTCTTTATGCCTCAGAATGCAAAAATGAGCATGGACACATTTTTTTCCTTTGCAGGGAAATGAAGAATTTAGCATAAGCCTTAACAAACTCATTCCACCAATAGCATTTGCACCACTTTATTTTTACCCAGCTCACAAAAAAAGTCACATTTAATTAACTTTGTATACACACACACTCACACACACACACGCACACACTCATGTTTAATATACCAGATTGGTTCTTGTGCAATATTTTCAATTAAATCCTTTGATGTACATACTGTACAGTGTATTTATAGTCAGACAAATAAGAAAAGGAAAGAAGCCTGCCCTTTTATTTCAGCTCAGCAGTCTTCAGAGAAGGATACTGCAACTAAAATTCAAATTGTAATACATACTGCGTTAATAAATGGTCAGCTTAGAAGCATTTCCTGTTTATACATTGTGTTAATAAGCATCCATCACCCATGTCATATATACTGAATACCAAATTCAAATGTCAAACAAAATGTAAGAGGTCACACATTTTCCTTTGCTAACTAAAAGTATAATTCATAAATATTATTGCTACCAAACTCTCCATCTACAGCACTTGTTTAGAAATATGCACATGTAATATAAATTGTGATTGAGTTAAATGGGTATATTATTTCCTGTTTTAAGGGTGAACAGCAGCATGAATTATGTTTTACTCAATAGGCATTTAAATAAAAACATATAGACTAACAAACTGCCATCATACAGTTCAGCTGCACATTCGAACATGAGAATAGATTTTATGTTCCACCACTTTAAGCTGTTTCTGTTTCTGTTATTTCTACTGATGCACAGAAAAGAATTTCCTTAAATTAAAATACCTTTTAAAATCTCATAAGAATAAAGTCTAGTAAGTAATGTTAGATTTTTAAACTCAGAGCAAGTCAGACAAATAAACCAACTGAACTAAGTTTTCCATCTACTCTCTTTTGATTGGATTAGCTTTTGAAATATACTAATTTAAGAAATGAAACTACTGGTAAAAGAAACAATGAACTCTATTAATGTTGTCCTTGAAATAACTACATTTCAGGTTTTGCGAGTCAAACACTTGAAGAATCAAAACAATAAAGATGGAAAATGCTAAAATGTAGAAATGTTTAAAAGGACAGAGAATCTATTATCAGTGTAGCTTGGTCAATACATTTGCAGAACTATCTGGCTACACTTCTGTCAGTTGTACTGAAATGACAATATATATTGTATTTTCAATTCGTTTAACCATTTAGGGCCTGATTCAAAACCCACTGAAGTAAATGGAAAGGCTCCCATGGATTTCAATGGATTTTGAATCATGCCCTTAAAGAAAAAAGCTGCAATCAGTCTAATTATCAGTTAAATGTAAATGAGTCAATAGATAACAGATTGACAATCAGTTTACAAGTTATAGAGTAGTAACCAATGACAAGAAAATGTTCTGCTACCAAATCAAGTTTAAGCTTTTTCCTACAGGCAAATAGAGTCAAAACGTAGAATGTAGTTAAAAGTTTACCATTGCCTCCACTGCTATAAAAAGGTTGCAGAGTCACTTAGCCTCACTGAGTACAATCAACAATAGCCAGAATGAGGGTTACTTTCAGCTAAAGAAATCTCTCACATTGTATGCAAAGAGCTTTATTCCCACAGAGTGAGTTGCATTTAGCCCAAAGTAAGCATGCTCGGTTATTAGTTGTCTTGAACAGCAGCATACAGAACTCGGTTGCAAACATTGTCAAATCAAAGACTTTCCAGGCAAATAAGAATGCCACACATTCCCAACTTATCTACTTTTTTAAAAGCTTTGGTAGAAATGAGATTTTACCAAGTTGCTGGAGTCTGGTGTTCTTTTAAAAGCTTGTAAAATGGGAGTCTGAATATTTTCTTTTATTAGTAAGGACGTGGTGCATAGCAAACGCATAGAAGATTACTCCAAAGGAAGGAGTGCTAAATCCTTTAAGATAGCCTAAGATGAAAATAAGTTCCATACTCTACATATCATAGAAAAACACTGATGTGTAGAAGAATTACGCATTAATATAACTCAGACTATTTTACAATAGTCTAATCTCTTTGATGTGACTGTATTTATGGAGTGAAGGAGACTCCGAGTCAGCTTCAGCAATGCGATAAGAGGAAAATATTGTTCTGCCTTGAGGTTCTAGGGAGCCAAAAAGGGGTTCTAGTCATTAAAATTCACACAGCAATGAATAACTAATAGCACTAATTACCAACTGATGATCTTTGTGCAACCATGCCACTGAATTTCAATAGTTACAGAGGTGGTAATTTATTATTATTGAATTGTGTTGTGTGATTTTATGATTGGATTGTGTTATTGTGGGATTTCTCTGGTATACACAGAGCTGTCGGAAAGGTACAAAGAATGGATTTGTGAATATTTTTATAAATACCAGAGCCAAGTCTGGTTTGTTGTGAGCTGTGGAGTCCTATTATTCGTCAGGATTTGCATGGCTCCTGGGTATTCCTGACAACGTTCTCAGATCCTGAAAGCTGCATACATTTTATCGTTCATTTATCTGAAAGTTAATCAAGGGCCTGATTTTGCATTTCCTCTCGTTACTCTCTAGGCATCCCATTGAAGCCCAGGACTGTAAATGTGACTTCTACATTTAAGACAGTCCCTGAGGAAGCCATGGCCAAAGACGTCCTAGGCCAGGGGTCAGCAACGTTTGGCACGCAGCTCGCCAGGGTAAGCACCCTAGCGGGCTGGGCCAGTTTATTTACCTGCTGACACGGCAGGTTCGGCCGATCACAGCCCCCACTGGCCACGGTTCGCCATCCCGGGCCAATGGGGGCGGCGGGAATCGGCGCAGGCGAGGGATGTGCTGGCCGCGGCTTCCCACCGCCCCCATTGGCCGGGGGCCATGAACCGTGGCCAGTGGGGGCCGCGATCTGCCGAACCTGCCACATCAGCAGGTAAATAAACTGGCCTGGCCCACTAGGGTGCTGACCCTGGCGAACCGTGTGCCAAACGTTGCTGACCCCTGTCCTAGGCAATACACCAGGAATCAGTGTGGAGGGGACACTGGGGCTCCACAGTTGGTCTGGAGGAAGAGGGCTTTTGCATAGGGGATCCATGGAGTTTGTGGGCAGGCCCTGCAGCTCATTCCATGGGGACCACATCCTGCCCCCTTGACTGAATGACATGTAGGAAACTCCATATGGAAAATCTCCCCCAGGATTTACCAAGGGATGTTGGGAGTAGGGGAGAGGAGGGGTGATCCAGCCCCAGGTCAGGAATCTCTGAAGCCCACATTCTGAATGTTCAAAGGAAACCTTTTAAGAGTAAAGACATTGTCCTTATATAAGTGAAGATCAAACCTTCCTTAATCTTCTGTTTCAATAGCCAAATGACTTAATAAACATCTGCATAGTCTCCACGTAAGCTTTTTTAAAATCTAACTGACAAAGTTAGTAGCATTGGTATCTTTGAACGCTGAAAAACAGAGACTGGAATAAGTAAGAACATTTTTTTTTTAATCTCCAAGGGTTCAAATCTTTGCTTACTTTATTTACACAAGCAGTTCCCCTCCCTGGGAGACATGTACATTCCCCAGAAGACAAACAAAGCAAACAAAATCATGCAAGGGCATATTCTTCTAACCTATAGTTCTCTGTACACCTTCTAGCTAATACTAAATCCTGCTGATGGTGGTTCTACACTCTCTCCAAAATCTGGTCCTTTTCTCCATGCTTATAATGAAAGCCCTAGTCAACTTCTATCTTGACTATTTCAACCACCTCCCTCTCTGCTAAAGCACCTTGGAAATCTGCAGCACTAGAGAATGGATTTTCACAATGAACCACAGTTGCTACCTGTAGGGAGGTGATGTGGGTCCCCAACACCTCAGAGAGAGACAAGCCCTTCCGGACACCAGAGTGGGCAGAGCCAGAGAGCTCTGAGTCTGCCCCCCAGAGGGTCAGGCGTGGCACAGGAAGTATAAAGGCCCAACCCCAGAGCTCACTGAGAGAGCAGATGCCAGTGAGACCAGATGCCTCTGGCCTACCTCCCAGTTGGGAAGCCCCTGCGGCGGACCCAAGGGCTGGCCGGGCCTGCCCCAGGCCAGCTACCCGGAGGAGTTGCTGAGCCTGTCCTGCACCGGCAATCCCTGAGGACACCACCTTGACCCAGGTACCTCAAGAGGGGGAGTCAGGAAGTAGCCCGGGGGCAGCCGACATGTGGGTGGCAGCCTCCCCCTCTCCCAGGCCTTCAGACACAGGGCCTGGGCTCATTGTGTATATACTGTTATTGCTCATCCCCTGCCTGAGGGCCTGAGCACCTGACTCACCATTGCCCCACCCTGACGCCTAACTGTGTTGTTTCTACTCTCACAAAGGCCGCAGAGGAAGACTCCTGCAGCTGGACTAATTCCCCGCTACTTCCCGAACTTAGTGAGGTGGTGTGGGTTCCCGCCGCCCCAGGGAGAGGTGAGCCCTGGCTAACCTCTCTACACTACCATAGATACATACAGCACGGTGATACTTTTATGCTGGTCATTGTTCCCCTAAGAACTGTTTTAATTAAATAGGAATCTCAGCAATATTTAATGGGTGGTGAGAGAACATGGTGCTGTTTCAATTCATATTGACCCTTGTTTAAAGGGGCTCCTTTTAAATCCCACAACAAAGGAGGTGAACGTTCAAGACTTCGAGGTTTCCATTTTCTTTGCATTCCCACTTGTGAACTCTTACACCTAAAAGGAGCTGAAACTGCATCAAGCCACTAGGAGAGGAAGATGCGTTTTTAAAGGGTACCAGATAAGGGTCTTGAGGATTGTCAGTACATATGGCTCCAGTTGGAGAAAGTGGATTGGTAAGTTAGCCACCATGTAAGGCAAGGTTAAGCATGTGCTCAAGTATCAAATCAGGGTGTAAGTGAATGTATCAGACAAAAATGATGCATGAAAAGGGTCGTCCTCTTTATGCCTCTTTGCTCCCTGTGTCTGTTTTCACTACAAACACTTTATTTTTCATCCTGCAGGGCCTAAATGATACAAAAACATAAATAAATGAAGTGGCTTTCAACATCATGTCCAAACAATTGTCTAAAATAAATAGCCTTGAAAGGGGCTTTTAAGAAGCACCAGTGTGCTGTGGTGTCAGGGACATCACAAAAATGACAATCTATTATGGTAGGAAGCAGACTGACATTGATGTGTTAGTTTAAACATACCAAATAACTGATCATGTCCAATAAATTAAGGCAAGTTGTTTAAGAACTGGCACTATCCTTCTCATTTTAATGTGAAGGGAAAAAAAAATATCCAGTAGGATAATGTATTCTCTTCTAGTAAGAGATCACTTAAAGATTGTTCTCAGCTGTTATATAGGTGCACATGGAGGGCAGGGCATGAAACCTTAGTTGTAATTTACATGGATTTCACCATCTAGGTTCCCAAGACTCTCCAAAGGGATTAGAAGAGGAGGCAAGGATACATGGCCATACATACAGGCCCTCTGTCCCACCTTGCACTACCCAGCAGATCTGGTGGGAATTTGCTTTGCCCTCTGCAGGGGCGGCTCTAAGTTTTTCGCTGCCCCAAGCACGGCAGTCAGGCAGTCTTCGGCAGCCTGGTTACACGGATTCGGCGGCGTTTCTGTGGGTGATCTGCCGGTCCTGCGCCTTTGGCATACCCGCTGCCGAATTGCCGCTGAAGCCGCGGGACCGGCGGACCTCCCGCAGGCATGCCGCCGAAGGCTGTCTGACTGCCACCCTCACTGCGACCAACAGGCCGCCCCCCACGGCTTGCCGCCCCAGACACATGTTTGCTGCGCTGGTGCCTGGAGCCGCCCCTGGCCCTGTGAAGGGATGTGGCAGTGAGTGTGCTCACCCCAGGGAACTCTCCTGAAGGCGGAATCTCTCCTGGAAATTTGCTGAGGTGATAGGACTCTGTACTGCCCCAATACATGGCACAAGTGAATCCTTACAAAATACTATAAGCCCACACTCAACCTTTGATATGCACACAAGCCCTGCCTATAAAATAAATGCCAGTTCCCCAAGCAGAAGGGAGGTAGAAAATGGCCCATACAGTGTGTTTTGCAGCAGTTGCTACAGAATCTAGGAAATGAAACAAGGGTGGGACCATCCCCATGTTGTAGTTGATTGCATGGGAAACTTGATCAATCAAACTCTTTGAACCTTGGTTCTTTCTGGATTACAACTCTATGGACTGCCATTGACACACACAAAGGCTGAATTAGAGCTGTGTTCTGGAGAGAGGGATTAAAATCAAAAACTGGTCCTCTGCAAAGATGAGGTCTCAGTAATGCCGCAGCTCCCTTGTGAGTGATGACTTCTGAAAGGAGAATGAGGAAAGAAGCACGGTGGGAAACAGAAAAGCAGAATTTAAAATAAAAACTAGACTCTGTTTTCCTGTTTAGAGCTGCAAAGCTTTGAATATTCTCATCAGCATCACAGGTACATCTTCAAGTCACTGAGCATATGTACAAAAGGGACCTGAAGCAGCATTGAACTGCAGAGCAGCCAAATTAACACCATTGTCAGGTCACCAAAAGAGAGAAATTTTACCCGTTCATGGTCAATTAAACTAACTTTAATTTCCCAGCACCACTGTGTATAATGCTTAACCCTTACAACCACTTGTTTTGTTCTACTGACATTTAATCACTTATTTAGCTCTGTCGCCCTGGGAACGCAGGCCAAACCTGGAAAGTATCGCAGTCTGGATTTACAGAGAATAGTTGCAGGGGGAGAGCAGTCAGTTAAGTTTCTGTTTAGCGCACAGTACTTTCACCTATCCAGTTAACTTACAGAGACACCGTCAACTTAAAAATCACCCTTCTGTCTGCAAATGCATTCCCTGCTATTGTTATAACCGTTCAGATCACTGGAAATGACAGTGCGGAGAACCATAGCACCCTGCAGGGCAGTCCTCTTCCTTCCCTCCCCGCCGACTGGAGCAGAAACCTCGTGGCAGGCGGCGGTGCAGCGGGAGGGGCCGAGTGGCAGCGCCCCTGCTGTAGCCCTGGCTGCCCCCTTCTCTCTCTCTCTCCCGCCTGCTCCCTCCCCCTCCCCACCCCCAGCCGGTCCCCCTACACCCGCGCTTCGGCCGTGCCGCAGGGTTTTTTTTGTTTTTTTTGGTTTTTTGCTTGGGGCGGCCAAAAAGCTAGAGCCGGCCCTGATAGTTAGCCAGCTAGTAAATTTGTGTGGGTCCTCCGAACAGCAATGGGGACAACTTGTTTTAGTAGGAAAATATGGCAGTAAAATGACAAGAACTAGCAGTGGGTTCCAGGGATAGATGTGGCCACAGAAACTTGACAGATACAGAACGTTTGCTTACCGTATACAATAAGACCTAAAAGGAGCAAGTATTGCTCTATATTTCACAATTCTGAGGCCAGAAAGAAGGAGTGATGCTATCGACCAAGAAAAATAATAATAGAAAGACTGCATTTGTGGGCTATTTTTCATTATTTTTGACTGTTCTGACTTGGCAATGCTGGAGGCTAGCAAAAAAAAGTTATGAATGCTTCTAGCATATACTTAACAAGTATATTGGTAAGCTTTATAAGTCAGGATGTCTTAGTTGTCTTGCCTTGCTTACACATGTGTTGCATGTACAGAACTACATACTATCACCCACAGGAAAAAGTATTGGCTGTTTGTTTTCTTACTTGGGGTTATATTTCAGCAAACTAGCTAGTTCAGTGCTATTTATATTCAGCAGAGTCAGATTTTGCAGGCCTGAAAAGCCAACCACTATGGGCGTCTCTAATTTGAGGGTCCTAAAAATGTAAATTAGAATCTCAACTTTCAGTGTAAATTTAAAAGAGTAAGTTTCTCCCCCTTTTTCTGGTGATGACTGCCTGGCAAATGTAACTGACTCAGAGTGATCACTGTCACAGAAATCCTGCCACAGCTGTTTCCTTAAGTTCAGAAGTTATTCTCTGTCTCTGGCCTTTGGAGTTCAGAAAAAAGCATTTCTCATAGCCATCTAGATTTTTGGGATGACTCCCGATCAGTTCACAGCTGAAGGGGTCAAACTCCCTACCCTACCCAGCTATTGAAGACAGCCTGCTCCTCTCCTGAGCTGCAGAGAGAATTTTGGTCACAAGGAGGAAGACAGCTCAGAATCACGAAAGGCAGCATGATCTAGGGAACTGATCAATGGACTGACACTAAGAAACTAAACACAGCACTGATGCTGATTTTGTCTGTAACCTTTGTCAAGTCACATGGGCCATGAGACAATAGGTCGGAGCACGAACATTCAGGCTATAACAAACCTTAATGTGGTTTGCTCATCCAGTCAGAAATTTGCTCTGGGCCTGTTCCTGGAATTATTGTTTGAAGACAGAAAGCCATATAACTAGGGCCAGACCAATATTTTTCTATCAAAACTGTTTTTGATGGAAAATTGGTATGTATTTTTGTTTGGGTTTTTTATTTTGTAAAAGTGTCTTTTTTCTGTGGGGAAATTTTGATTTTTTTTTTTTCATTCCAAACTGCCAGAAAACTGAACTATTTCAAATGGAAATAGAAAATTTTCAGGCTTCAGGTTTCTGCCAAAAATCCATTTTTTCTGTGGAAAATGTAGATGAAAATGAGTTTTTTAATATCAACATTTTCTGTTGGGGGAAAATAAATCCATGATGAGAACTCTGCATATAATGCTATTTCTAAAGCACTTGCTGCAGCTCTTCATTTATTCCTCTGGTCTCTAAACATGATCTTTACTATATTCTCTTCTGATAAGGAAACAAAAGCGTGTGTTCAAAAATTGGAGCAGGGAGAGAAACTATTTTGTGTAGCTTGTCTTTCAAAGCTATAAAGAGAAAAATGTCAGCTCACACATCAAGGAGTGCTCTGTACATGAAAAATGTTTCATGGCGGCAAAAAATTATACATGCTAATAATATAGTCGTACTGCATGGTAAACTGACACAGATGGAAATATAGGATTTATGGTCCATGGCCTAATTCTCTTAACAGTATCCCAATGAACCAAGAGAACTATATAATATGGTATCTGTAATAGCAATCTACCTAATCTTTTCTGGAACTCATAGGATTTTGGCTCATGTCTTAATGTATTAGAACATTGCCAATCCTGCAATAAAAATCTTCTGAGTCATATTATTTACATATCCTACAATTCACAGAACAAATGAACCATCCACCAAGAGCAAACACCAATGCAGATGATTTGTAAAAGAGAACAATAATAAAGACAATTGTCCTATCTTCTTACAGCCTTTGAGACAAAAAACAGATATAATGTAGAACATCTGTACAACACAATGAAAGTCCTGGAAATTGGTTCCAACTCAGAAAAGCTAACTCATGGTCATTACATAATGCTGTGCCCATGATCCCAGATTATAAGTAACATGTAACAACCAACAGCTATAGGAATCAAAAGAGAGAATATTCTTGCCTATGTGTTTTTAAGATGACAGAAATGCACTAATGAAATTCAGTGCTGAAGCTCAGATGTGGATGGGAACTCTTACTAGAGGCTAGAGCTGAGCGAATCATTGATTTTTTTTTTTTCAAATTGTTGGCTGAACTGAAAAATCCAAAAGAGAATTTAGTTTCAAGCTGAAACTGATTTTTTCTCACCAAAATGAAAAACCAAACCCATTTCATTCAGATCAAACCAATGTCCACTCGAAACAATATTTTTGAAATGGTTAGTATCAAAAATTCAAAACCAAACATTTTGACAGTCCTGAAAAAAATTCAATTCACAAAAAGTATTCACTGAATTCAACTCAAATTCTCAAATAGTTTCAGTGCCCCCAAAAATGCATTTTTCAGCATTTTCATTGAAAAACAATTCATCTAGCTCTAATAATGACCTTGCAAATTCAGCCCGTTCCCCTATAATTGCTAAAGGGTATATAGTCATACATTTTTAAGACCAGGAGGGACCATCGAGGCTGGCCTCCTACATAATACATGCCATAGTAATTCCTTCAGCAAAACCTGTAGCACGTGGTTGAACCAGAGCATGTCTCTGAGAAAGATATCAAGTCTTAATTTAAAGACTGCAAGAGATAGAGAATCTACCACATCCCTGGGTAAATAGTTCCAGTGGTTAATAACTTTTACAATGTAAAAAATGTATATCTTATTTCCAGTTTGAATTTCTCTAGTTTCAATTTTCAGCCACTCGGTCTTGTTATGTCTCCGTCTGGCAGCTTTCAGATATGGTTGGAGGTAAGCAATTAATGCAACTTTTCACTAATTTTTTGTGATTTTGTTCCTCCTTTTTAACCAGTGCTCGATTTGATATTGAAAATTAGCCCACTTCAAGACAGTTATATTGTCCAAAGCCCAACTACTCAGCTGGGAGACCCAAACAATACAATATAACAGGAGCTGTGTGTAAAGGCACTTGGAAAATGCAAGTGGAAGGGAGAGCAGGGAAGAATGTAAAGTTCTACAAGGGACATAAACCAGAAACTAATTCCTGGAAACTGCTTGGAGTGGAAATTGTTGCATTGTTAAAACTTAATGTTTGAAATCTTAGTCTCAATTTGAGTAGTAATTGCTGTTAATGCACATAATGGAGTAAACCTAGTGCAGGTGAGATACAAATAAGGTTACTTGAATCAATTTCTGCTCTCAGCTACCCCAGTAATGGAGTTACTCTGGATTTACACTAGTGTAAACAATATCATCATTTGCCCTCCTAACTCCTGATTTATCTGGATAGCACCTAGCACACTTTGGGAGCTACATAAATATTAATGTTACTATCCTGTTATTCTTTGGATGGCCTTTATGTAACATTACTGGTTGTACTGAAGAATTTGGGATTAACTCTGAAGACATATGTTGCTGATTGGATTAGACTTCAAAGAGGGTTGCCTAACACAGAATTTTAAAAGAGGCTTTAAAAAATGGGCTGTATTGATATATAGGTTCTCTTCCTTTGAACATAAACAAACAGCAGACTTTAATATTACTTAAATACGTCAAACAAATGCAAAGGGTTCCTTGCAGTGCTCCTGCTCTGTATTCAGGAAACCACATGGGGAGGTTTTCAAAAGACAGGGGACCTTTTAATGATCTTATGAACAGCCCTGTTTTTCAACTCCTTTCCCAATTTTCCACTGTAAAGACAGCCACCCCTGTTACACAATCAGAAGGTAGTTAACGAAAGAGGGCAAGCCATGTAGAAGAAATTGTAATGTACTGTCCTCCAAAGGGCACAGTACAAATATTAAAAAGCAGGATCAAACTTACCCAGGAATCAACCACATTAACCTCTTACTAAGCCAAACCAATGCAGATACTCAACGATTACAGAGCATCTTCCTTAAACACCATCTTCTATTAAACGTTGTTACTTCTACGCCGGGTCAAGGCCAAGTACCAAACAGCTGTGTTTACTATTGCAGCTCTTACATTGAGTAGACCTTATTCATGAGATTAGATTATTCAGAACTGGGCCCCAAAGGAATGTGGGATACCAAAGCATGGGCATTCCCATTCGCTGGCCATGGTAACAAGAACATTGGTCAGCTAGCCAGGTACACCTTAATTAATGCATTCATCTGCTGTGGCAGGTATTTTGGCAGTACTGCCAGCTCTCATAAGGGGAGAAGGAGAGGCACTTTGTTCTTTGAGTGCCCTCTTGCAGCCAGAGGGAAGCGCTCAGCTGTTGGCAAACAGACATTAGCTGCATCTCCTCCCCTCTGAACAGACTTTGCATGCTATTGTGCTGTGTTGCCCCCAGTGTGATTGAACACTCGGTTTCACATACCAGTGCAGAAGTGCTGTAGATAAGAGTTTAACCATTACTGTGAGTTTTTCTGCATAGTATTGGGGAAGTTTTCTTTTCTTGTGGTAGATGAATGTGAAAGAAGGGAAGCAGATCAATGAAGAAATGAGCAAAGTTCGTCCATTGTTACTGGTATTTAATGTGAAATTTTGTTTTCCTTACCATAGGTATTTAATCCTCACCTCCACTAGCATTATACAATTGCTATTCACATTTATAGACTCAGTTATGCCTGCAAGAGAGAGTCCTACATTGCTGTTTCCAGAGCTCCTCAGTGCATGCTGTTACATTGCTTTACAGGGGCAGCATGCTCCAACCTGCTAACCAGTGCTGCATTGCAGGCTGGGATAGGGCTCCCAGGGGATTAGAGAATAAGTCACTGTCTTCCCTTAAACACAGGAACTGAAACTGTGCCTGGGACGTATGCATGCCACACAATGGGGAGTGTTCCCTTTGCTCTTCCTTCCCCTTCTCACATTGCGCACCTAAGAGCCAGAGACAATCAGGCTGTTAGAGTTCAGAGTGGGGAAGGAACCCTAGGGTACAGATGTGGGGACCCGCATGAAAGCCCCCTAAGCTTATTTCTACCAGTTTAGGTTAAAACCTGGTACGCTGCCACCACCAAGTGATTTAACAAGAAACAGGGAAAGGGCCACTTGGAGTTCCTCTTCCCCCAAAATATCCCCCCAAGTCCTTACACCCCTTTCCTGGGGAGGCTTGAGAATAATATCCTAACCAATTGATTACAAAGTGATCAAAGACCCAAACCCCTGGGTCTTTGGACAATGGAAAAATCAATCCGGTTCTTAAAAGAAGGATTTTTATTAAAAAGAAAAGGTAAAAATCATCTCTGTAAAATCAGGATGGAAAATAACTTTACGGGGTAATCAGATTCAAAGAGCCCAGAGGAACTCCCTCTAGCCTTAGCTTCAAAGTTACAGCAAAACAGGGATACCTCCCTCTAGCAAAGGGAACATTCGCAAGTTGAGAAAAACAAAGATGAATTAATATGCTTTGCCTGGCTATTACTTACAAGTTTGAAATATGAGAGACTTGTTCAGAAAGATTTGGAGAGCATGGATTGATGTCCAGTCCTCCTTAGTCCCAAGAGCAAACACGCACCAAAAAAAAAGAGCACAAACAAAAGCCTCTCCTCCCCCTCCCCCCCCGCAAGATTTGAAAGTATCTTGTCCCCTTATTGGTCCTTTGGGTCAGGTGTCAGCCAGGTTACCTGAGCTTCTTAACCCTTTACAGGTAAAAGGATTTTGATGTCTCTGGCCAGGAGGGATTTTATAGTATTGTACACAGAAGGGCTGTTACCCTTTCCTTTATAGTTATGACACAGGCCCTATATGAATTACATTTGGGTCAGAAATCCATGCTCTGTACCAGTTGAAATAGAAGAATATTATGCAATTTACAAAGAATCTGAAACTTAGTTGGAAGAAATTTTCTTCCCTTCCACGTATAGAAATACCTCTGCTTGGTAATCTATTACTTTCAGTTCATGGGTAATGGAAAATGAATGGGGATATGGTGAATACATGTCTGACCACTTTGAAAAGTGAAGCTCTGAAGTCATGGGGCAGGTTCAACATAGTGAAGAAGATTCAGATTGTGAGTTGGTTAATTTCAGTTCAGCCCATGCTGGTCAGTAGTATCTCCCACAAAACCACCACATATGCTCCAGCAGAAAGTAATTAAACACATATAGAAACTTCACATGCAAATGTCAAATGTTAGGTTCCCGGCATACACGCAGCAAAGTTAGGTAAAAATACAAAATACTGTTGCTGGAAGGCTGCTCTGTAACACTTCTTAGAATTCAGAATGATAACATACAACAACTCAAATACAGAAAGAGACAAAGCAGGCTGCTCCCTAAAAGAGTGAGGCAAAGCTAAACCCACCTTTCTCTGTCTACACTGCCTTCCTGCAGGGTAACTAACTGCACCCTTCTCCACAGAGCCCATTACCCTGCAAGCAAAGTCTAGCAAACCCCTGAGCATCTAAAGTGATAGCATACAATTTTAAGTTTTCCGTATACCACCCCAAGGAACTGTGCATTAAATCTGATATGCTGTCACATCCTTCCCTTCTGCTGCTTTCCATTAACTCAGCACTCCACCATTACAGGGAAGGGGAACATGCTGCTCAAGTTCATCATCATAAAATTATACATAGAGCATTTATCATCTGCATTTTCCAAATGAATATTTGCAAATTGTTACTGAGCTGATGTAGCTGCTGGCCAGACTTCACCCTCCTGCAATAATATTCTACTATGATGCTCCATATCCATGCTGAACAGATGTGTGGACTCTCCTGTTAACAAATATCCTCTCAGCCAATAGGTGTCAAATGCTCTCACTCTTACTTGGCTGACATCATTCCCCTTCCATGCCCACACAGCACTTAGTTTTATCAACTTTAATATGTGGTCCAGTCATTAGAGCAGGAACTAGAAGTCAAATCTCTTGGGTTCAGTGTCTGGATGAGCCAATATCTTTCTGTCGCTATCCATCTATTTTTAATGTACCCTTCACCGGGGGAAATGCAGAGCATAGACAGCCTTTTTATTTGGCTGTCCTAGCTTCTGTTCCAAAGTCAGTGTTTCCTTCATTTATGAGTGCAATCCCTAAATGTGTCTGTGCCATGATATGGGCACCACTTCCCCCATCACCCCAGCCTCAGGCAAGTTAATTAATCTCTCTGTGCCTCTGTTTACCCATCAGTAAAATGGACATAGCAATAATCACTTCACAGGGCTGTGTGAAGCTTATTTAGTGATTTGTGAAGGGCACAGGACCCTCAAATGAAAAGCACTATAGAAGTTCAGCATACTGTTAGCCTATAGGTCCTGGCCTACTATATATAGACTTTTTACTGGGGAGGGTAAGTACAGAGGGTAAAATGACAGTGTCTGTTTGTTTCCTGAAAAGTCTGGGATTTTCAAGCAATTTGGAGTCAGTTTTGTTGAACAAAAATGTTATAGCAAAAATGCCAAAAACATTATGAGCTAAGATTGTGCCCTTTGTAGCTCAGCTTTGCATTGGGGACAGTTTGAGGCTCATAGCACCATGGTGCATGCTGGGGTGGGCCTGTGATTCCAGAGCTAATCTTTTAACTTTAGGATACCTTAGTTTCCCTGTTTATAAAATGCCAAGTAATAACACCCATGTCTGAAAAGTCCACTGAGAGCCTCTAGTAAAAAGGCACCATAGAGCGACTAAATTATTATTTATACACTTCCCTTTCAGGCTTGTGCATTTACCTTATCCCTGCAGCGCACAGATTTAAACATAGCTACACTGCAAGTCAGTTTGCTTTCCTTTTTGTATACAATTATGGCCACGTTGGAATACGGGTCATCTCTAGATAAGTGTGATTCTGTAGCACATATGGATTCACACTGATGGAGAGGCATAACAGAATGAGTATGGAGGACCAGATTCTCTCCTCTGGGCAGCTTTAAAATCCAATCAGGGTTTCCTAAGATCCCTGCCAGTGGAAACTGCCAAGGAGTAATGCTGCATCGGTGAACTTCCCGGCTGGCCTGCCCCACCTAATTTTATTACTGGAAAAAAGTTACAATTTGAAGCCAGGGTCAATTTTTATAAATCTGTAAATTGACCAAAAAACCCACTGTGATGAATTTGCTCCAAACTACCCAGAACGTCTCTCATTTCCCTTCTAAGTGAATCTTGCAATTTTCAGGCCAAAATTAATTTTCCAAAATAAAGTTATAGGGGAGGCTGCATGAGACCCTGCCTATGGGCAGGTTGCTGCCTCTCCAAAACTGAGCACTTCTTTCAGCACTTGTGCATTTGTGTGGTATTTGCAGGAGAGATCCGAGCTTGCTGCTGGCTTTCTTTTCTTTCTTCTCTCTTAGTTACAGTATGTTTGAACAAAAAGAGAGATCAAGGGGAGAGCTGGGTAAAGAGTTATGACATCTGTTAGGGTGCCAGGTGTCTCCCATTTTTTTACAGTTGTGTGAGCAGGAACATTACTTCAGTGCACGATCAGTTGAAAAAAACGTCCAGCTTCTATCCCGCAGAATCCTGCTGTAAGACCAGGGAAGCGCCAAAAAATCAATTTTCCACAGCTTCTTCTAAAGCCAGGATTTATTTTATAAATGCACTCCATTTTATCGGCTGTTTTAGCTCAAATATCCACTCGTATCCAGATTGGTGGTGACTACTTCTTAACCTCCCCCTTTCTGAATCATAAAAAGCAGGAGTCGTTAATTGGCTATGGTAGCTAGGCACAAGATGCTGGTCAAAATCTGGTTCAAGATGTTCGTTGTGACCAATAAAAGCAAGGAAACATCAACCTTTCCCCTTCCTTTGGTATACAGACCTTATAACACATTATGGTCAAAACAGCATATGTACACATTGGCCCCAACTCAAGTCAGACGGCTGTAATTGTGAATTTCAGGAGGATTTTCAGCCCAAACTTTCAAAATCCTGGCTTTTATGGTTCATGGCACAATTACAATATTACTTACACACAGGTAGTTGTTGTTTTTACTGTGGGCTACAATTTTGAATTGTGGGACTGAGTTTGGAAAGCCACCTCCGTGATTTAGATTCACCGTTCCCGTTTGCTTTCATGAATTGGATGGCAGATTTGGAAAGTCTCAACCTAGATGCCTAAAGTACGTGAAGCCATCTTAAGGATTATAGTGGCCAGATTTTCAGAGGTGCTGAGCATGGAGGGAAATGCAAAGGAGCATTGTGAGCAGATGGCTTTCTCACCCTGTTCCAAAACACAGTCCACACACACTGTGTAGAGCAGTGGTTTCCAATAGGGATAGGGATGCTTGCTCCAGTAGCCACTTTTTCTCCCACTGTAGGACCCCACTGGGGGTCCACAGACTATGTCTAAGATTTTCAAAGGGGGCTGCACCTCCATTCAAAATGCTTTAGAGGTCTGCAAATGAAAATAGGTTGAAAACCACTGGCATAGAGTCATAACTTGCCTCTTCCTAGAGTCTGGCTTTATTTGCATACATTAATAACAATCTAACACTAATCACAGCTCATCTCTTCTCCCTAAAGTTGGCTGCTGATGGGCTTCCTCCCTGAGAACCATTCAGTCAAGACTATTTCTGTCCAGAAATCCACTCTCATCTCCTTTACCTCCAGGATGGAATTGTTGGGCCACCTGCAACAGTGCATAACAAGGGTTCACTTCACAACTCCCAAGAGACCCGGTGCCTGTACAGGGTGGGTTTTCAGAAACAATGTCACAGCAATATATGCATGAAACATTCCCATTAGCACAGAGGGTAATTACATTCCCTTTCTGTGTTGAAAAGAAACTAGGTCCGTAAATGTTCTAAACCGGGCAAAATCTTTTCCTAGCATTAGAAAGGATGGAAAGGAAAGACAGAGCTGTCAATCTGAAGTCTCCTCCACTCTTGTACTTTGGGTCAGTATTTTCAAAAGTATTTTTGAAGATGCAGGTAGGCGCCTAAAAGAATTTCCAGAAGTGCCCAGGCATCTAACTCCCATCGATTTTCAGTGGATTAGATAGTTAGTATTAAAGTTGATAGTAACTGTCGTTTTGGGGGAAAAGAGAAGTTAGTTGTGATGAGTTGGAGCTGTCATTGTCGTTGTTAAAATCCAATCCTGTTTCCAAGAAGGCAAAACAAGACAAACACACCCACAAGGGGAGAGAAAACATCAGCAGCAAAGATAGAAAATGCAGCTTCTATCTCTGGTGTTGATTCTCATTTGCAACCTCACTGCTGGAAAAACACAGGCCCACCACACAATCTTACCAGCCACTCTGAGACCTGGCGAACTTGTACCAGCTGTTTAGGGCATTGGTTTTTTTAGTTGCCTCTGGTCAGAAGTTTACAGAAGTGTAAAAAATGCAGTCTTGGCCAGCTAAGCCAGACTCTTATTAGACAGAGCGCAAAAGAAGAGGGATAGGAAAGGGTAGAAATAAGATGGGGAAGGAAAAGGAAACCTCATTGGGGGAGGAAGAAAGGGAAGGGGAAGGAGAGGGAGAATCAAAATTTCACATCCCAAGTGGTGTTTGGGATGTAGCCAGACCTGGGAGAGGTGGCAATTTCATCTGAGTCCCTCTCTCTGCCCCCCTGGTCAAGGCTTCTCTCAGGCGCAGGCTGATGAAGGCCTAGAGTCCCAGGAGATAGTTGGGGTGGCATCCATGATAGGGATGCTTGCTCCAGTAGCCACTTTTTCTCCCACTGTAGGACCCCAAATGGGAAGAGCCCGTCCCCTCATTATTTTGTCCACCAATTAGGCCTAATTCCCGACACACCAATTTTAGTCCATTGACTGCCAGTCCCACACTTCTTTTGTTTACTACGCATGACCTAAATGCAGTTCTTATGTTATACCAGTAGGCTTTTTTATTTGAGGTGATTCAGTCTTTTTGTCCCCTTTTTGCACCCTTTCCCATCAACAGTTGTTCTTCTAGGAGGTTATTGCAACACTTCATGAACTTCAATCACGTCTTACAGTTGAGCTCACAATTAGGGTAAATTTTGTAGGCCCACTTGTCACAACAGGCCCCTCTGATTGTTGGAACTGCAGAAGGGGAATTACTGCCACTTAAGGCAGCAGTGATTTATGTGGCAATGTGCAAATTGTATCTTAACTTATGCTGCCCTGAAAGAGGAAAAATACTGAGTGGAGCAGCTGATCTCCCGGTTCCTCTCTTCTTCCCCTAGCCAGCTGCTTTTGAGTTCCAGCAGAGCCTCAAAATTCATGCAAGGGACTTGCACAAGCTGGCCTGGCGGGATTGCGAGGCGCAGGCAGCATAGCTGATACCCATGCAGCCCATTCTCCCCCATCCCATGGGCTCCCTTCCATGGTGTGCAGCAGAAAGAAGCATCAAAGTCTCATTGGGTCGTCCATGAAGACAGAGTTTTCCTGGCCTTTGATCCGGCTGTTTTGTGTATAGCCTATGTCAACCTGAAAGGGGAAAATCCAAGGTGAGCCTAGGCACAAAGTTCAGCTACAGAGCCACAACATACCCAGGGCTTAAAGTGGTCTGAAAAAATGGGAGCGCTATCGTAATCTGGGAACAGCTTTGATAAGAGAATGCTGGAAGGGCCCCCTCAGCAACTTGATTCTTAAATGTGTTTATTTGCTGGTCTGCAACTCCTTGTGGCCCCCCTCTCCTCCTCCCTACACACACACTTTAAGCACAGAACATACGTCCCCAGAGTTCAGAGGTTGTGGTTCAGGGCATTAGAGCAACAGGTGCCAGCTTCAAAATAGAGATCGCATTCAGATTGAAACTTCCCTGAAGTATGGAGGTGTTCTATGAAGCCAGCGTTCTTCTTCACCAAAAATAATAGTGCCATATAATCGCATACGGGGGGCCACACTGTAGAGGTGAAATGGTACGTTATAGTCACATGGAAGCAGTCTTGAGAGCTGTACTTCGATCCTCACTGATATCCACTGGACTCTCCCCTTTCTAATGGGCGTGTTGCTGCGAGGCAAGGATCCCTGAGAGGAACCCACAAAGGGAGTGCTGTATTTGTTCACACATTAGTTATTTGTGTCAGTCAAATTCTCCAGTCTTTAAGGTGTGAAGGTGAAATGTTAAACCTGTGCAAAGGTCAGCTTTACCAGGGGCTACTCCAGAAAGGAATTATAGCAGAATGATGAATTGCCTAGAAGTGTCTGTGTGTTCAAACAAACTAGAAACTATTAACCTACACACGGAACAATGCAATAGAAGAATTCACCTTTTGAGCCTGTTTTCCACTAGAGCAGGTTAGTTGCAGAACAGATCTGTTCCTCTATATTTTAATCCTAGATTCCCTGCCTAGGTTCAAAATATCCTGCAATCAGTTCCATGTGGGTGGATTCTTGCACTTAGTCAATGGCATTCTGGGGTCTATCCATGTGGATCTAATTGCAGGATCAGTGCCATAAAGCGGTTGCATGTTTATATTTCTGTTGTTTAACAGACAGGCTGTGTAGGGAATGGGAAGATTGTACTTTGCTCCTTTTTAACTATATCTTGATGAAAGATTGTTTAATAATCAAATGCACCTAAAAACAGCAAGTTACAAGACATAATTGTAACAGACAGAAGCCATACATACTAAAAAAGCAAAGAACTATAAGTCTATGTAAGAAATTGAAATTGAAATATTTATAAACCTACATTCTCCAAAAGGCCTAAAACCAACTCTCTCTCTGAACCATCAGGATGTCTGATGTTCCCCACCCATAGAAATGTAGTTTCTTTAATTAGACTGCTTTTTCAACCAAGGAACTGAGCCTGTGCAAAATCTAATTTTGTTGAGATGGCTCAGAGTCTGGAATTATACGTGCTCAGATGACACACTTGAATAGTCCATGTGATCTACAGTCCTGACCTGCAGAAAGATGGAGCTTTTAATTTAATGATTTTACAGCCCCAGGTCCCCCACACTTATCTGGATATGAACAGACCTTCACTCATCTCTTAGCAAGTTAGCAACCTAAAGCAGACCAGGCTGGCTCTTAGGGCGCGGGAGGTGGGGGTGCGGGGTAAAGCTCCTTAAAAGAATTATTCTCTCTATTTGCTTTCCTTAGTAATCCACTAGTGTCAAACATCTGGGACTCATCATATGTGTTCTGATGACCATCATGAGTCTCAGATTCAAACTAACCTAGCTAATCTCTACGGGCCCAGTAGTTACTATACAATGTCAGATTAACTAAATAGATGGCAGTCTGTGATGCTGTGTATGCAGTTTTCGTTCAACCCATTTGGATATACTAGTACCACAGGGTAAGTAACATCAGTCTTTACATCTTCTATAGGATTTTGGTATGTGACTATCTAAGAAAGTTATCTTATAGCACAGCAGTAGCTAGATCCGTTTGATCTAAAATATCAGTGCATGGTAACACACCCAGTAGAAGCCATGACATACATACAATTTCCAAAATAAAAACTCAGGCAATTTCTTGGAAATTTAGTAATATTTAAAAATTTTAACTAAATTACACAGAAGAAAGTAAACTGTTTTCTTCGTGTATTATACATGAAACTAATTTCAGTTGAGATTGGATCTGGACACAGGAAAAAGAGATAGTCTTTGGGTCGCAAAAATTCTCGTTTGAAGGGACACGAAGGCTCATGCAAACTTGGAACCCACGCCTACAAGATTTCAGTGGAAGTTGCGGGGTTCGGCTCCTCGTTTAACTGGAACCTGGAGCAGCAAAGATCTGAAAGGAAGAATCTATCACATTTAAAGTTCTGCACACCTGACATCCCTGAAAAGTGAAATTATTTACTGTGCTGATATTCTTCCTGGATGTCATTTCTGGGGGAATTTTCATGCATGCACATACAAATCTTGTTAGTTACTGTATTTCACAGAATTAGTTCCTAGGTCAGATTCTAAAGATTTAGAGTGCAACTTTATATTTCTCTACTAGTAACACACTACGGGCCAGATCTGCAAAGTCTTATACACCATAACTCTATTTTGATTTTAATGGGACTGACTCACATGAGTCAAGTTATTCAGTTATTTTTGCGAGATCAGGCCATACGACACACTGTCTAACCAGAGCCAAACACTGGCATTGCTTGCTAGATGAAAGCACAGCTAGGAAGGTAATTCAGCTGACCGCAAACACCAATGACTATGTTTGAGTCGGTCATTACTAATATGTTTAGGTTTTAGAAGGAAAAAAACAAACAACATTTTCTGGTCAAACAGAAATGAAGTAAGCTGTCACTGAGACTTTCTAAAGGAGAATTGTATATAATTTATTCTTCTGTACACACAAATGGCTTGCTAGGATCTTATAACTCAACTCATTTCTCTCGTGACCCATGGCAACCTTCGGATCAAAAGGATTACTCATGACTCGTAACTTACCTTGGCTAAATGTAAACACAGGGCTTTAGGTTAAGTAATCTAGGTCTTAATCAATAAAACATTTAAAGTGACAGGAAAAGGAGGAGATACAGCCAAGGGGAGTTCTGAAGTCATGCTATATAATATTAATGCCTGGTGCCAGAATTCTTGGATGATCCCATTTCTGGCATTAAAAGGTGCAACAAAGATAGCCAACATCAAGGGGTTAGTGTGTATTTTATGCCTACAAATACAGTCACATACAATTGAATAGTTTCCTGCCCTGTAATGGATCTATGTCTGTTTCTCTCCAGGAAGTCCAAGCAATTACTCCTCCATGGAGTACCATAATTAGGCAAGCATAACCTCACATTTAATGAGCTTGTTTAGGTCTTGTGTTTTGTGGGCCAGATTTTCAGATGTGGCCACCTAAATCAGATATCTAAATCTCAAATTTAGACGGTCAGCAGGGCCGGTGATTCCATTTAGGTGACCTAGGCGGTCACCGAGGGCACCAGGATTTGGGGGGGCGGCATTTTGCCACCCTCAGCGGCAATTTGGCAGCGGGGGGTCCTTCCGTGCTCCGGGTCTTGGGCGGCAATTCTGCGGCGGGTCCTTCACTCGTTCCGGGACCCGCTGCCGAAGTGCCCTGAAGACCGGGAGCGCAGAAGGACCCCCCCTGCCGCAGAATTGCCGCCAAAGACCCGGAGCATGGAAGGACCCCTGCCTAGGGTGCCAAAAACCCTGGCGCCGCTCCTGATGGTCAGAGTGGAAAAAGGTTCGCAAAACCCCCATTTCACATGTGCAGTGGCCTATTCAAATATCCAATACTTGCTGTCGTGCCCACATTTTAAAATCAGATCTTACATGCAAATCAGTCAGCCATATGGGCTAGCGTTTGGGAAAATACAAACAATTAAAATTTAGCTCATTAAAAAGATAGTTGGAAATATCCTGAATACGCATGAGGATGTCAGAGACTGCAACATGATTTCCCCTAACTCTGTGGGCCCTACCGTGTCATTAACGGTTAAGTGCATAGGATTTGTTTGCATTTTGCTCATCTGTACAGCAGTTAGAATGTCTTGCTCATAATATCGATCAAAATGGTGTGCGTTACACTGAGTACTGGTCCGAGCACAGGCCTGGGACCCAAGGTTCCAAATCCTGAATGTGACACTTACAGCCTCTGGAGTTTTGGGCAAGTCTCCAACCTATTACTTCTGTTTCCCCATTTGTAAAATGGGGATAGTGATACTGCGACGCATGACCAGCGAGGATTAAGCATCCTGCAGGATAAATGACTCAAATTCAACCCTTAAAGACATATGGGTAGATAATGTTTGTGGTTTTGTGTGTTTACATATATATTGGTAGAGGTCAACAATGTAATCAAACAGTCCCTGTCTATGCTGTATTCTGTTAATTCAGAGATCAAAAGGACATCTTAACATTTAAATGAACTGTAAACATAGGATATCGCTGTATTTGTCTCTCTTTGAAATGTATAGCAAATCATCTGCGAATGGTGGAAAAACAGGCAATTGCCTTATGTTAATCTGTGTGGATAATTACCAGTGATGTTTAGGAAATGGGTCCATTTCAAAGTCCCCATGAGTGCCTATTGTTTGCGTAAGGACTCCGAGCTATCACAAGAGGGCCTGAAAATGTATAAAACAGTGTTTCCCAAACTTGGGATGCCGCTTGTGTAGGGAAAGCCCCTGGTGGGCTGGGCCGGTTTGTTTACCTGCCGCGTCCGCAGGTCCAGCCAATCGCAGCTCCCACTGGCCGCAGTTCGCTGCTCCAGGCCAATGGGAGCTGCTGGAAGTGGCACGGGCCGCGAGACATACTGGCCGCCGCTTCCAGCAGCTCCCATTGGCCTGGAGCAGTGAACCACGGCCAGGGAAGCCGCAATCGGCCGGACCCGCGGACGCGGCAGGTAAACAAACTGGCCCGCCAGGGGCTTTCCCTACACAAGCAGCGTCCCAAGTTTGGAAAACACAGATATAAAAGACCACTGGGTCCTGATCCTGTCGTCTCAGATCTGCTTGAGGCTTCATGCAGGGGAAGCCTTAGCCATAAGGACTGAGATCCCAGTCCTGACTGGACCACCCTGAATATAAACATGGGACTATAACCTATGGACTATTTCTGAAAGAAATCTTTGCAACTACAAAGCTCACCATCTCTGCTATGAATCTTAACATCAAGAATTGTATTCATGTCTGTATATATACTGATCTTTTAACCAACGCTCTCTATTTTCTTTTAAAATATATTTTAGTTTAGTTAATAAGAATTGGCTGTAAGCGTGTATTTGGGTAGCATCTGAAATATTCATTAACCTGGGAGGTAATGTGTCCGATCCTTTGGAATTGGTAGAACTTTTTTATATGATGTATAAGATTTTCAGTAATCCTCATCATATTTGACTTGGGTGCAGAGGCGACTACTGGGAGGGACACAAAGGGGACACCAGCTAAAGGGGGGCACGTGACCTCCCCATGTGACTCGTCCCCGCCCCACTTCCCACATGACCCCAAGTTGGGTGTCTGGGTGGAGGCCTGAGGCTAGGTTACTTTAAGGGAACTGTGTTGTCGGCTTCTGGGTAACCAATGAGGTGTTATAGAGGCTGTTTTATGCTGGCTTGGTAAATCTAAGTATTGGAATAGCCACCAGCTTTGGGGATTGTCTGCCCCATTCTTTGCAGTTCATCCTAATTGAGTGACCTCAGTTGGCTCCCCTGGGACCCCGGTCACAGATACCTACCTAGCTTCCTCTCCCAAAGGGGTATTGTGAGGATTAAATGTAAGGATTAATTAATCAATGTTTATTCATGTGCTTTACAGATGAGCAGTACAATATGCCAGATCATAAACTAGTGTAATTTGGCCTGGCTCCATTCACCTCAGCTGAAGATCTGGGCCTAAAAGTGATAAGCATCAAAAAATCCTGCATAGTTTACTCTGTGTGTATGTGTGTGTGTGTTTTCACTATTTGGACTTGATATTAAACAACCAAATGCTTGTTTTGATTTAGCAGGTTTATTGAAAAATTGAAAACTAATCTAAAGAGTGATTTGATCCTACAAGAACCATTATTATCTATTTTTATTTTAGTGTTATTATTATTTACTACTTCTAAGTGCCATACATCTGCATGGCACTTTACAGACAAATAAAAAGACTTCCGCTGGTATGAATCAGGATAGCTCCATTGGCTTCACTGGAGTGATATTGGTTTATATTAGCAGAGAGTCTGAACCAATGTACATTCCCCCAAGATCTTGCAAACCAATTTATGAACAAAAGGCGTTTCAGGTATCCTATATAAAATAACTACAATTTTTCCCCTCCAAACAAGAAAGCCAAATTTGTATCTGGCTTTTATTCTTGCTCAGTGTAATGGAAAGAACCAGATTAATTCCAGCATTAAAAACCCTTCTTTGGTATGAATTATTTTATATAATTCAGAGAGAAGGTGACATGATTTACATCAGTATATACAGTTAAATTGTAAACCATTAGTGAAGAAGAAGGGAGGGCTTATGAGGGGGAGTAGGGAGACTGCACTGTCATGACAGAATAAAGAATTTCTGGAGATGCAAGAAGATATAATTTTTCCATTGGAAGATAGTTGCGTATGCTTCCTTCAGCGATCATAACTTTTTTCTGTGCACTATTGACTGTTCCCCACTTATTGTTATTATATGCCAGCAACTTTGGTACAGAGAAACTGGGCAGATTGTACTTAAATGGCTAAATTATGTACCATATGGAGGCATGTGGCCAGGGGGGAGGGGGTTTGCTGCTGACCAGCGTTCTCTGAATTATTCTGCCTGCATAAAACCTCAACTACAGAATAAGGCTGCTAGAGCGATTGTCACAGAGTGAGTGGGTGTGGCTCAGCTGCACCCTGTACCAGACTCAGCCCACCTTCCCAGGTGAAGAGAATAAATCCTGGGTAATGTGGTAGAAGCATGTGACTTGGAGCCTGGCTTGCTGGGATATAAAAGGCAGCCTAAGCTCAGGGAGGAGATGAGAGAGAAGAAGAGACTCTCTTTAGTTCCCAGGCAGATGGCTTGGGAATTCAACCCTCTAGGGAGCAGGCTAAGAAGGTTGGAAGCCAGTGTGTGGAAGGAAAGCCCCAGCAGAAGGGGTTAGAAAGAGCTGCCTTAGCTCACCAGGCAGGGATCTGCAGAGAGCATAGAGAGGCCTGCAGGAGAAAGGGCATGGCTTATCTGCAGAACAGTCTCATTCTGAGAAATAAAACTCAGTCCCTGAAGAAAAGGCACTGAGATCCTGATGCTGTTGAGAATAGGTGGCTGGTGAGCTGGGCTGCTAGCTTACAGCTATAGATAGTCCTCTAGCTCTGTCTCCAGTTCTGATATTTGCTAATGGAATTGAGGAGGGGAACAGTTCCAAAGGCAGCATATGCCCTCCCCCATCTTATTCTGAACTCAATATAGGACCTGGTCTTACAAAGCTTAGTCATATACAGTCCCCTTGACTTGGGCAGGGCTACTCACGGGAGCGAAGATTAGTGTATCTGTCCAACGGCATAGAAGAGAGGAGACCAGGTAGAAAGCACTGAGTAGAGGAGCTGAGAGAAGGGAGTGTGTGTGGAGCAGGGCTGCCCGGAGGAGGGGGGGGGGGCAAATGGGGAATTTGCCCCGGGCCCCACGGGTGCCCCCACGAGAATATAGTATTGCAACTTTTTTTATGGAAGGAGCCCCCAAAATTGCTTTGCCCCAGGCCCCCTGAATCCTCTGGGCAGCCCTGGTATGGAGAAAGCCCAGGTAATCCAGTGTTTAAAAACATGCCTGTGGAATGGTGTCACACCTACTGGAGACTCTCAGCATTTTCTTCTTTGGCGTAATAAGATGCAGACCATCTAGGAGGGGATTGGGATGCATGTGTATCTTCATACAGCATGTAAGGAGCAGATAGTGCCCTCTCTCTTTGGCACAGCCCATATTGACAATTGTGGTATATGGACACAGAGTCATAAATATGGCTGGGAGGTGGGGGACGTCTCTGTTTTCTGCTACCATCGTGGTGCTAATCCCAGAGACCCAATGAACTGGTGCAGCCACTGCTCCTCTGTGAGAGACCCACCAGGACCCAAACTGCTTAGCCAAGAGTTTCAAAGGATGTTTTTTGTTTTTAAAAAAAAGATGCCTCAGGAAAATCCTTATGACCATTCCTTTTTTTAAATCATTTTTGAAAACTGGTAATTTGTTTTGTAATAGGTGTTTGAAGTCCTTGAATTTACCCATTGGGCATCTTTAACTCTCTTTTCTAATCTCTTAATAACCAGAAATTAAGTCCTCAGTAATTCACCTTGTTATGAAACAACATTTGAGAGATTATAAATTTTAGTCCAGATTAGACACACTTCAAGTAGGCTCTTTATAATTGTGATGCAAATGTCTAATCTCTCAAAACATCTCTATAATAGTTTTGACAACTTGGATTTAAGTCAGATAATGTGGGAGGGGAGGATTTTAAGAGTGACCAAGGAAGCAAATGTTATGTTTCTGTTTTTTAAATAATTGTAAAGTTCCTGTAGTTTTAACCCCCCCAGGGGTGAAGAGATTGGCGGGTGAACAGGGAAGCCTGAATGACAAATACAGAATTGGGCCCTGATTCTGAATTCTATCCCTATCCATAATCCCAAGGTTAAGTTCCATTGGAGTCAATTGACCTTAAATAGGGGCTTGAAGTTAAGCATGTGCTTAAACAGTTCCTGATCAGGACCTTCAAACGTAAATGACGTGCTCTTGACTTAATGAAGATACACTGATTATTTTGACCTCTTTATACATATTTTTAGCAGCTATGAACCTTCCTCAGTCCCCAGCGATGTTGGTGGGGATTGCAAATAGTGTATGAGCACAGGAGTGGAGAATGCACTAAACTGCTCATGAGACACATTCTTCCTACATTACCACAGTCTCCTGTCCCTTCCCTTCTGCCCTCCTCTCCCCTTCAAGTCAGCCCTGTCGAAAAACCCATACATGTCCAGGGACAGAATGCAGATTGGGATTTAAAAGCAAAATGATTTAAGCAGCTCTCAACAACAGAAATATCTCAAGTACATAGGAGTGCTAACAGCCATATGTAGGGGGCAGAACTGCCTCTAGAAGAGGATAAAACCTCTAACCATTATTTTTGACTGCTTTTTTGTTGACTCAATTGTTTTTAATGAAGCTTGGTCAAGGGAGCCTGCCAAATTTGGAGAATAAAAAAATTAATAAAAACCCAATAGCCCTCCAAACCTTTGCTCACTAGTTGAATTTTCACAGCTCTAAAACACAAATATTGCTCCATGGGCTTGCAATGCTTCCTCCTAAACCCGCTTGCAAGAATTTATTATCCCTATGTGCAAATCTTTGAAACCATGATTGTACGGTAATAATTTCTAAGCAGTGAAATTCATGAGTGGCTGTAATGTAACGCTGAGTCTATCCTATTATGGTTTTAATTGGAACATAGATTTTATGTGTTATTAGATTAATGTTACTGTCTCTCTTTATGCTTAATGCCATATGAATAGCTAAAGCCCCCTAATGACTGTGTAATTTATTGTCCCTATAGTTATGGCATTAAGCTACAAGTCACCTAATACTTGCAAACATTGTAAACTCCAATTACAGCTACACCAATGATCCTTCTGTCAACTGAGCTAAAAATGACTGAATGATAAGGTTAAGTACTGAGTCACATAACACAGTTATCTAGAGCTCAGCACCTGTACGACAGAAAAATGTCCAATAAAGTATGGTTAAATATTATTACTTTGTTATCAAATAGAAGGATAGCAAATAAAACAAGCTTCCAGAATGCTGTTGATCATCCTGATTTTACCAATCTTTTGTGTATTTGTCAGGTTAGTCCTCATCTACTGCTAATGGTAAGTCGCTGGTTCTCAAAAACTTAACAGATCTTCATGGCACACAGGACCAGATTTTTGCCTCGCACACAAAAGTAGATGGGAGTTGTGTGAAGACAGATTCTCTGTGCCAGTGGAATATTTCAGATCCTGTCTTCACACATCTGAAAATGCACCTGGCTGGATAACTAGATGATTCAGGAGATTTGGGAACGTGATAGAGAGCCTTTCACCTTTAAGGCACTGGTTCAAATGTAGTACAGGCTAGTGGAGTCCAAATGGCATGGGGACTTTTTACAGCTGTTTGATGGCCTTTGTAAATTCAGTTAGTGAGCTGCATTAGACCAGGCACTAAAGTAGACAGGCATCTACATCAGAATTCGCATCCTTAATAACAATCTCAGCAAAGAAGCCAAATATTCAACTGGCACTCCAAGCTGCTCCATTACACCAGTGCTGTATATGTTACATGGATAAAGAGAAGCCAGACACCATATTATCCTCTAAGCCAGGGGTAGGCAACCTATGGCACGCGTGCCGCGAGCTGATTTTCAGTGGCTCTCACCCTGCCCGGGTCCTGGCCACCGGTCTCGGGGGTTCTGCATTTTAATTTAATTTTAAATGAAGCTTCTTAAACATTTTAAAAGCCTTATTTACTTTACATACAACAATAGTTTAGTTATATATTATAGACTTATAGAAAGAGACCTTTTAAAAACGTTAAAATGTATAACCGGCACACGAAACCTTAAATCAGAGTGAATAAATGAAGACTCGGCACACCACTTCTAAAAGGTTGCCGATCCCTGCGCTAAGCCATGGAGGTCTCTATGAATACTCTGTTAACGGCTCCTGTGTCAAGGCCATCTGTATACCCAGGGCCATATACTTTATGGTGAAGGCAGACAAGTGAGGATTTCTGTTGTGGTATACAAAGAATTTTATATATATGTATATATATATATATGGACTTCCCCCAATCCTGGTCATAAGAGGTGCCAGAAGACACAGCAGAAAGAGACAGAACTGTTTCTTCAACAATTTTTCCCTAAAAAGTGATCAGATCTAGGAATGAGAGTGTCAGTGTCCAGAGATGGTTCTTTAAGCTAGCATCTACCCTTCCCTGAGAGAGGCATTGAAAACCTACTCCTATGGCAGCTCTAATCCTTATCTCCTCAGTTGCTTTTGTCAGCCAGGAAGGACATGCATTTCATTTGCAGATTATAGCTCACGGACACTTCAATCCAACAGCAAGCAACACCAGAACAAACTTAAGCAGAGTCCCCCTGTAAGATTCTTACATCGCAAATGCAGACAACTTGATCTGGGTTTGAGCAATTTTATCTGCAGAATCATTTTAAAACTCCTCACTATGAGAAATGCTCCATTTTGTTGCTGCATTCAAACCACCAGGAATAGCTGGGTTAATCACCATTCGGAACAGTTCCACTGATTGGAATTTTGCAGAGTTGCTCTTTCATAGCGATGGCATGAGCTTTTTAAAATTCTATATTCTACAACTAGGCAGAGCTGGAATGAGATTTCCAAGAATGATTGTAAGTCCTGGTTAATGCTATTAGCACCTACCAGAAATAGAAGGCAAAATAAAAAGTGACTAGAATAGATAGCAATCAAACACCTCAGGATATTCTCTCATACCTTATTTTGGTAGCCTAAACAAAACACCATTTTTAAAAGGCTTTAGGAGGCTCCAGAGTGCCCTTGGCTTGTTCACAAGAAACTCTCTCGAGCACCTCGTAAATGAAGCTATAAAAGATATGCTTGAAAATCATTAACATATTAGTATTTGCAACTGGTCTTTTCAGAGTCTCCGTTTGTCTCGACTCTGGTTGCCAGGCTGTGATCTATTGGGGCATCTCCTCAGGCTTCTGATAGCTTTTATGCCAAAGCATCTAACTGAGGGAAATAGTCATCTGAGAAAGAGTAACAGCAAATCACTTAAGAAAAAAAAAGATGTGTAATGCAATGAATTGGCATGCTGGTTCAGAGAACCTTCCCAGACACAGGTACCAAGAAGAAATACTCCCTTGTCCCAACTTCTGCTAGTTTTTGCCACCATTAATATTAAGGGGTAGACTATTCCCGTTCATATGCAGGAGAACAAAGGGGGGAAAGATTGTGCAAGGAGACTCCCCCTAACATTTACGACTCTACCGGGGGAACAGGGCAAACACTGAGGCTTGCAGTGTCAGTACTACATTCCTGATGAATACAAAACTCCCAAGGATCTGGTTCTCAGTGGCAGACATGCATCCATTATATTTGGGGTTTTTTTTAAGTAACAAGACCTTTACAAAAACTTTCCATATGAAACATGTCCAAGCTGAAACATTAGATTGAGAGACTGTGTCTGTAGTATCATGTTGCATTTCCTTTCTGATGTCTGAGGCTGTGTGAGAGCTACTGCTGAGCTCTTGAGAACTGCCGTATTTGCCTGCACAATCACTAATGTCTCATTGGTTGCTTATCAAGTGCTTTGAGGTGCCTGGAATACAAAAGGTGCTATACACAGTCACATAATTCTTTTCCCCTTATCTTATCCTATATATATTAACTGGTACTTGTTTCATTTTTTGTAGTAAAAAATTCCACAAAAAACAACAGCTCCAGATTTCAGTGGGGTAGCGGTGTTAGTCTGTATCAGCAAAACCAACGAGGAGTCCTTGTGGCACCTTAGTTCCAGAGAATCTTAGCATCAATTTGGCAGGAAGCATTGGGACTCTCATGGACCTCTTCTTGAAAGATATCAAGGCCAAGTGTACAGGCTCAAGAAGTTAGGAGAATGCTGATAAAGTTCACACCAGTGAGGGCAGGTTAGCTGAATCAAACCTCTGGTTGCCCATCAACACTCTAGAACTGGCCAAATCATTCATAGCGAATAATATCCATTGCAAACAGAGACCCCCACCCCCATCAGCAAAGCACTCGAGGCTCATGTCTAACTTTAAGCCCATGAGAGGTCTCACTGATATCAGTAGAACTCCCCTCAAACGTAAGTACCTTGATGCATTGAGGCCTGGGCCTTTTTTTTCTGCTTGAGAATTGTCTGTGAACCATTCCTCAATTGTTATGGGTGGGATGTGGGTTTTGTAAGGATATGCCAGATAACTTCTGTGACCAATGAGCTGTTCACTTCAGGAGGACTTTTTTGGAAAAATCATAAAGCTGTTAAGCACGTTTTCATTGCTGGGTTATATGTTAATGACCAGACAAAGAGAGCTTTCTGGAATAGTCTAATTGTATAACTGCATCTTTAACTGTGTCAAGAAGTGTCAAGCACCCAGGCTAAGCACTTCTTTTTATAGCATGAGTGTGTATAAAGCTAAATAAATAAAATAAACTTTTCTCTATTCTTCATTCATGATCTGCGATTGGTCACCTAAATGAGATGATAAAGTTTCTGCCTCCCTCTAAAACGTATTGAACAGGGGAATAATAAATTGTGCACTTCAAATACAGATTTGCAAATGAATAATCATTCTAGCTAAATCTTTTGACACTTTTTGGACCTGAGAGAATACACATGTACACCCACTGACCATCCGAGCACTCGTGAATAATCAATAAAGTGGCCCCACAAATAAAAGTGAACGGAACTTGCTAAATTTTCCTGCATAAATAGTGTCAAATCACTTTTTGTATTACTCATCCTGCTCTAATCAACACCCAGAGCCCAAATATCTGAGGACTGCATTTGATTTTTGACTTATTTTCTTTTTGCTTATGTCAAGGCAAATTAGGCGGAAGGAGGCTGATGAGGAAATTGGCCAAACTGTTTAAGGTCAAGAGTGCATTTCATTGAAATGTAATATAATAAGTACAATTTAAACAATGAAAAATCCCATTCACCTCTTTGTTTTCTTGAAATGTTTAGAATTATTTTTAACCTTTCTAATAAATAAAATTGTGCCATTATTTTGTCATACATGTGGATTTCATTAATTTTGGAACATATTCCAGGCATCTAAAATTAAACAGATGTCATCAGCTCCATTTAGACCTCAAATACCCCTTGCAACTAAACCAATTATTCAAGGGTCAGCTGGAAGTTGGAATTTTATAATAATGAAAGTTGAAAAGTTTTCTTTAAAACACCAAAAAAAAAAAAAGAAACAACACCAATTTCCCGTCCAGACCATTGTTAACTGAGAAACTGAGGTTCTGTTTTATTATTAGGGGCAGGGGCGGAGCCAAATAGTAAAAGATCAGGAAGGGTGCTTTGTTCCTAAACTATGTTCCCTGAATGCACTGATTGTTTCCTTTTGGACAGAGATTACACAAGACTCTCTCTTCCAGCCTTCTAGCTCTGCCATGGGGATGAACAAGAGGAGCTACAAGACAGAGTTTTGTTCTGAAACCTGGTCCCACTGTTCAGAATAATTTTTTAAAAGGTCATGATCAGGTCTGTGAGAGTGGTCCCTCAGAAGAAACAGATAAAGACAGGATCCAGGAGTCCCATATTCTATCTAACCAATGACTAGATAAGGCTTCCTTCTACAGTAGGAACCAGTGGCCAGATCCTCGGGTGTACCAGAGTTCTGCTCAGTGCAGATGAGGTAGAGGGAAGGAAACCAAGAAAAAGCTGGCATTAAAATATTCAAGGTCATTCTAATTTATGCCCAGCTGCAACAGCTCCTAGGGAGCCTGGGAATTGGCACAGCAATGCTCTGGCTACACACCTCCCTCCTCCTCTACCCTCCATGCTGGGGCCAGAAGGTGTGGCACAAAGCTGACTATACCAGTATGTGGACTAGATCCAAAAGCCCCCCGGCTAAAGGCCTCAGGGTTCTGCCATACCCATCCCAGGAAAGGAGCAGTGGAGAGGTCCGCCAAGTGGCCTAGAGTAGTTGCGAGAAAGCAACCAATCAGAGGGGCTGTGGGAGTGGCCAATCAGGGGCCAGGAGGGCCATATAAAAGGAGCTGCAGAACAGAGTAGCAGTTAGTTGCTGCTTGGAGCTGGAGAAGAAAGAACTGTATGCCAGAGTGGCTAGAAAAGCAGCAGGACCAAAGACAGTCTCCTGGCAGGGACAGGGGAGCAAGAGGCTCCTGGCTGGCTTCTAGGACTACTTAAAGACTGAACCCAGGGAGGGCTAGAGAGACACTACCAGAGGGGTACTGAAATAGCTCCTGGTGGACTGTATACCCCCGAAGGGGTCTGTTCTGGTTCACATACAGTGTTTGACTTGGCCGGAGGGCTGACTCACTGAAAAAAGTGCCTAAGAACCACCGGAAGGGGTCACCAGAACTGAAAGAATGCAGGTACACCCAACCAGAGGGGGCGCTCGCAAGAGGTGGGTGCTGACCCCGTTACACAGTGAATTCCACTCCACTAGGAGAATTCAATACAGCAGCAGCCTCTGTAAATCTGTTAGGCGGTAAGTTAGTTTCAGAGAGGAACAAAGCAACCTTAGCAATTCACCTGAGCATCTGCACCAGTGCTCCAAAGGATATGATATATTTCCAGCCACAATAAATCCCTCTCTGTAATTGTGATCAGTCACAAGTGGGGGGGGGGCTAAAATATTTTTGAAACAATAAAAAAATTATAGGAGTAAAGTCTACTCTGTTATCCCATGTAAGTCCAGTAAAGTCAGTGGACTGTCTTTGGCCCCACTAAGTTCCCTTTGCACCACTAACCTAACAGGCCAGCTGGGGATCCCCCTCTCTGTGGGGGAATCCTTGGTTAGCTATGTCAGCAATATGTCACCCCTCTCCCACAGTGTGTGTCGGGTGCATGATGGGGTAGGACAGGGCATAGCTGGAGTATGTTTAATTCCAGTAATCTTCACCAGTTCCCTTGGGGATCATTATAGGCCAGCACAAGGGCAGGGCCGGCTCCAGGCACCAGCTCGCGCTTGGGGCGGCAGATTCTAAGGGGCGGCATTCCGTCCAATCCTAGGGCGGCACGGCTGCTCTATTTGTTTTTTGTTGTTGTTTTTTTTTGCTTTGCCTCCGGGTCCAGCCGCCCAGTACCCAGGGTTTTGGTGGGGGAGTTGCTTTGCCTCCGGGTCCAGCTGCCCTGCGCCCAGGGGTTTTGGTTTTTTTTTTTTTTGCTTTGCCTCCGGGTCCGGCCGCCCTGTGCCGTTTTTTTTTTTTTGCTTGGGGTGGCAAAAAAGTCAGAGCCGACCCTGCACAAGGTATGAAATGGCTCCTGGTTGCCCCTGGATTGAGGGGAGTTTGTGTGCAGAAAGGTGATGGTAAACCACGTCCTCCCTCTCCCTGCAAGGTGTACTGAGTGCTAATTCACTGTACCTGAGTATCTGGCACAGTGAGTTATTCCAGATTACAAGGGTGTATCTTGAGACCACACACTGAATAGTCAACTATCAAGATTTCTTTTTTCAAAATGAGTTGGTTTTTGGTTTGCTGAGCAAAAGGGATACATGAAAAATGCTTTTCCTTTGTAACTTGGGAGGCTTAACTTAGTTCTTTTGCAACACTGCAGATATCTGCAAATTGTACCAAAGTGTCACTTGCCCTAAAATAGATCATCCTACTTAGAGGCGAGGATTGCTAAATTGGACAGTAGAAAAATGAATACTGTATCGTACAAAAAATATTACCATGACTTTCAAATCCCACTGTCAGAGGTTGAAGATCCATATTAAATATCCTCCAGCAAATATGGAAATGGAGGTGAGGGCTTATATCTAGGCAAGAAAATTAAATATGGCACATTAACAATCACTGTTTAGCATTTCCTTGGGTATACGGTGACTTAGATGCCAGATCTGACATACCCTAAATTTTCTATAAATTACAAGAGATCATTTAGGTGGGTGCATAACTGGTTGGAAAATCATTCCCAGAGAGCAGTTATCAGTGGTTCATAGTCGTGCTGGAAGGGCAGAACGAGTGGGGTCCCACAGGGATCGGTTCTGGGTCCGATTCTGTTCAATATCTTCATCCATGATTTAGATAATGGCATAGAGAGTACACTTATAAAGTTTGCGGATGATACCAAGCTGGGAGGGTGTGCAAGTGCTTTGGACGATAGGATTAAAATTCAAAATGATCTGCACACACTGGAGAAATGGTCTAAAGTAAACAGGATGAAATTCAATAAGTACAAATGCAAAGTACTCCTCTTAGGAAGGAACAATCAGTTGCACACATGCAAAATGGGAAATGACTGCCTAGGAAGGAGTACTGCAGAAAGGGATCTGGGGGTCATAGTAGATCACAAGCTAAATTTGAGTGAACAATGTAACACTGTTTCAAAAAAAGCAAACATCATTCTGGGATGTATTAGCAGGAGTATTGTAAGCAAGACACGAGAAGTAATCCTTCCACTCTACTCCGCACTGATTAGGCCTCAATTAGAGTATTATGTCCAGTTCTGGGTGCCACATTTCAGGAAAGATGTGAACAAATTGGAGAAAGTCCAGAGAAGAGCAACAAAAATAATTAAAGGTCTAGAAAACATGACCTATGAGGCAAGATTGAAAAAAATGGGTTTGTTTAGTCTGGAAAAGAGAAGACCGAGAAGGGACATAACAGTTTTCAAGTATGTAAAAGGTTGTTACAAGAAGGAGGAAAAATTGTTTTTCTTAACCTCTGAGCATAGGACAAGAAGCAATGGGCTTAAATTGCAGCAAAGGCGGTTTAGGTTGGACATTAGGAAAAACTTCCTAACTGTCAGGGTGGTTAAGCACTGGACTATTCCTAGCAAGGTTGTGGAATCTCCATCATTGGAGATTTTTTAGAACAAGTTAGACAAACACCTGTCAGGTCTAGATAATACTTAGTCCTGCCTTGAGTGCAGGGGACTGGACTAGATGACCTCTCGAGGTCCCTTCCAGTTCTTTGATTCTATGATTTATAAAACATATAATATTCAGTTTCACCTACCTGAAAATTGCTATAATCTGGTCATACTGCATGCTCTGGGTCCTTGCTTGGCAGAATAGATATATGGATTTCTGGGGCACTTTGGGCCTTATCCAAAACTCATTGAAGTCAATGGCCCCTGGCCACCTGAAGGCTGTTTGCAGGGGTGGGGGAGCCTTCACACTCAACCAGCCTAGTTGCCCACATGAGTTTTGCAAGTGACTCCAACGGGAACAGGATTTAGGGTACAAACCAGAACGATGCACAATGGGCAAAAATTCCCTAAAATAACCTAGTTCATGACAGGGAGCAGGGGACCTGCTTTGTGTGGAGTTCATATAAACAAGCTCTTTGGCCCACCCCCTCCACCCCCAGCACACAGACCCTCTTGGTTTGCCTCACCTTCCTCCCAGGCAGTGGAAACTAGCACCATCTCTGAAAATCCCTGCCCCACTCCCGTGAGGGGACAGACGGATCCAAGACAGACGGTTGTCTTGTATTTATAAAACAAAAAAAAAAGTTACGCTGGTAGGGGTGGTGGCACATTGAGGGTCCTTTCTGCTCTGATCCTTGGTGAGGAACAGCTCATGTATGAAGGGAGGGCACATGCGTTCAGTTAGCTGTGCTATTGCAGAGGAGCGCTTACCTAGCCGCATGAGGGGGACTCCATCCTCTTCCCCATAAATGACCATTTATGAAGTGGAGGAAACCATCAGCCTCATGGGCCCTGTTGTTCCCATCAGTGTGGGTGAGCTCAGATTTGGAGCTTTCAGGCAAGGGGAGGGCTTTGGGTGCATTGCCCCTTTAAGACCCTTCGCTGGCTAGCTGACTGAAAGTGAAGAACCTGCCTTCCTAGGCTGCTGAGGATTATTGTCCTTGTGTTGGATGAAATCAGTGACTTTGCCCTTGGGAAGGCAGCAGACACTTCCCAACAGGCAATTCCCTCTTAGACTAGGTAGCAGCCTACATTGCTATGGAGCCTGGGAAGATCCTAGAGACTCTGTGAGCTACTCAGCCAAGTGTATTTTTAAAAATATTCTTGAGATTGTCCCTTTGAGGGTCCTGGTTGGGGAGGCACGGACAAAGAAAACCAAACTTTGGGACCTCTCCCTTTCTGAGGGGCCAAAGAGTAGGAGAGATTTATAGAGAACCTTACAGAAGCAACCTATCTGTGCGTTTGCTGATACTTCCCAGAGCAGAGTATCTGACAATCGCTTCTTGTTCTGCTCTGTAATCTTTTGATCAAGAGGCCTACAAAATTAGTCTGCACACGCCAGACTCAAAGCCTTAATTGTTAAATGCAATTCCAAAGAGTCAGAATTGGCTTCTTCCCACCATGCCCTGGTCATGTTATCAGTCAGCTGTTTGTAAATAATCTCAGATAAGATGTATTTGGAACCCTGCAGCTGCTATAAACATGTTCCAAATAGCCCTACCAATACAATAACAAGGCCCGCTGACAATATTTTCCACTCGGTCTGGCAAATGCTGCTGCAGAAAGAACTCACTTCAGTGACTCTGGCTTTCAGAGAGAATCGAACATATCGCTTCAGATTTCGATTTTCCATTTTGACTTTTTCATCCACTTTCCTTTGTCTTTTCCAGTTTTAAAAACAAAGGGATTTCTTGGTGGGAAGAGCAATAGCGGCATTCATATTTAATAACTCTTAAATCTTCTTCAACATGTGGCAATAGTTAGGTAGATTTGAGCAGCAATTAAAGAGGCACCTCCGTTCTCTTCAACAACGATATAGGCTCTTAATCGGACTAAAACCATCATATTTTAAGAGCTGAGATCATCCTGAGGCAAATAGTATCAAACTGAACATGGATCTGTTTTTCATACGGAAGTTTAAAAGTAAAAGTTCACTTTTCTTAAAGTCTTCCATTAAAGAGACGCCAGGTCTGAGGGATCTTTTCAAGTATGCACAGATACCTATATCTTATACAGCAACATCAGGGGGATGTAGGGGAGAGGATAATTATTGAAATTCTTTTGCAAAATCCCTTTTTTTAAGATCCTGAGTGAGGGTTCTAAGTAGCAGTGCGAAGTTCTTTTTGGTTGCCTGATTATAGATGCTACCGACGATTAAAGCATTGTTAGTGTGATTCAGCTCCAGTAGTTTTTAGAGGTCTGATTTGGATGGCTGATAAAGACTGTGAAAGACAGGCATAAACAGTGATAAAACCGAGTGCAGTTTGGCTTTGAACCAAACATGTTAATAAAACTTGCAGTTTATGGAGAGACATCTTTGTTTCCTTTCATGGTGTGGGGGTGGCTGTAAATATTCATAAGAAATCTGGGTTTGGACTTGGGCCCAGATGCTCCAAGAATATCATTTAAGTATTTCAATGGGAGTTAAGCTCCTTAAATGCCTTTGAGGATCAGGGCCCTCATTTCTACCTTTATTACAATACAGCTGGCTATTGCAACATTAGCATGCTGCATCGTAACTTGAGGTTATTTTAGCACAGTTATGTGTATTCCCTTTATCCTCTCTTTATAACATTCATATCTGGTGTTAGTAGAAGAGCAGAGTGGGTGTGTATACGATGACAACTGAATTAAGAGAGGAGGAATAGGACAAAAGGGTGATCTAGTGGATTGGGCCCTAGGCTAGTATTCAGAAGAAGTAGGTACAGTGTCCAGCTCTGCTACAAGTTTCTTGACTGACCTCAGGTAACTCATTTAATCTATGTCATGTTTCCATTCTCCCTCTGTAACATGGAGATAATACTTCCTGATCTGATAGGGGTGTTGTGAGGCTAAAATCCATTATGATAGTAAGGCACTCAGATGTTACCCTGTTGAGGGCCTAAAGAGATAATAGAACTTGATTCCATATAGTGCATTCTACATGCACAACACTCAACCTTTGGGTTGTGGCTCTCAACCTTTCCAGACTACTGGACCCCTTTCAGGAGTTTGATTTGTCTTGCGTTTCACCTCACTTTAAAACGACTTGCTTACAAAATCAGACATAAAAATACAAAAATGACACAGCACACGCTGACTGAAAAGTTGCCGACTTTCTCATTTACACCATATAATTATAAAATAACTCAATTGAAATATAAATATTGTACTTACATTTCAGTAAGAGCAGAATAAACAAATCATTGCCTGGATGAAATTTTCATTTGCACTGACTTCGCTAGTGCTTTTTATGTCGCCTGTTATAAAACTAGGCAAATACCTAGATGAGTGGATGTACCCCCCTGGAAAACCTCTGCGTACCCCCAGGGGTACATGTGTCCCTGGTTGAGAACCACCGCTTTAGAAAGCCTCTGGAATGGGAGAACAGTAATGTACTGGCAATGTAAATTATATCCCCAGGATAATCCTATCCCCAGTTTTGGATATTACACCTTTTTTTAGTGGGTGAGAGACCACTAGCCACAATGCCATGGCTACGTGCTACCCTTCCCTTTTTGAAAACTGACTTGGCTTCTTTGACTTCTTTCTAATCCAAAGATGGATCGAGTTGGTCAAAACATTTGGAGTGAAACATTTTCCTGTGGGGAAAATGGTTTTCGTCAAAATCAAAATTTTCCTCAGGAAAAGATCGATTTCAGTGGAATTTCCCCTCAGGAAAATCAGAAAAAAAAGGTTTTGTTTCAGATAAAGTCAACATTAATTTCTGTGTGCGCCTCACCCACATGGTTCCTCATGGGAGCTGTAGTTTGGATACCTTATGCCTCCATTCTCCCCTAACAGCAGCAGGTCCCCAGCCAGAAGTATATTCTTCATGATCAACGGTAGTTTCTCCCTGCAGCTGAGCCACTACAGTGCATCGTGAGAACCCCGAATGTTTTGACGTTCCTGAACTGGAATTTTTCTGAACTTTTCACTCCACAAAAAGTTTTGATATTTCAACTTCCCATCCCAATTCTGGACAAAAGCAAATGTTGAAATACCAACATTTCCCACAAGATTGTATCATTTTTTTTATCACTTCGAAAGATGTTAAAGGGACTTTACACAAAGAATGGCTTTGCTAACTGTAAAGCTAACAGTCCCCTCTTCCTTATCTTCCCCCAGCTCAGCCTTAGGACTGCATTGCGAGACATGTGGAACCTCAACCTATTAAAAGGGCCACACCGACAATAATAGTGCACTGCAAAGGGTCATTGCCATGCGACATGCTTTAGTGTCCGTTAGCCATGTCACTCAAACCCTGTTCGCCACCATGAAAATGTAATCCTAGCCAGAAGGAGGTTACCAAATTAGGACCCCATGGGGCCATGCTCATTTATAATACGCGCAAATGATTTGGATGAGAATATCAAACGTAAAATATCAAAGTTTGTGGAGGATACGAAATTGGAGAGGGAGCAAATAACAAGGAACTAGGGATTTGAATCTTCCAGGTGCCTAGGCCAGTGAATGGAAAATGCAATTTATGTAGAGAAACATGAAATAATAAGTCTGGGGCCAAAAAAACCCAAAACAAACAGATATTATACAGACTGCTGATATATCATTCTGACAAGCAAAGGGATTCAGGGGTCACTGCAGAAAAATCTCAGAAGCCTTAAACTCTGCATATGAATAAGATACAAATGGCTAAAAGGAAACCAGGACATACCTATGGAGGCAGTGAATCGAAATATGTAGGAGTGATATGGATATGAGTCAACAGTGTGCCCTTGTTGCCAAGAAGGCTAACGGCATTTTGGGCTGTATAAGTAGGGGCATTGCCAGCAGATCGAGGGATGTGATCATTCCCCTCTATTCGACATTGGTGAGGCCTCATCTGGAGTATTGTGTCCAGTTTTGGGCCCCACACTACAAGAAGAATGTGGAAAAATTGGAAAGAGTCCAGTGGAGGACAGCAAAAATGATTAGGGGGCTGGAACACATGACTTATGAGGAGAGGCTGAGGGAACTGGGATTGTTTAGTCTGCAGAAGAGAAGAATGAGGGGGGATTTGATAGCTGCCTTCAACTACCTGAAAGGGGGTTCCAAAGAGGATGGATCTAGACTGTTCTCAGTGGGACCTGATGACAGAACAAGGAGTAATGGTCTCAAGTTGCAGTGGGGGAGGTTTAGGTTGGATATTAGGAAAAACTTTTTCACTACGAGGGTTACCTAGGGAGGTGGTGGAATCTCCTTCCTTAGAGGTTTTTAATGTCAGGCTTGACAAAGCCCTTGCCGGGATGATTTAGTTGGGAATTGGTCCTGCTTTGAGCAGGGGGTTGGACTAGATGATCTCCTGAGATCCCTTCCAACCCTGATATTCTACGATTCTATGATATCATTTTTGTACCAGGCACATGTATCTAAAATAGCAGGTCCTACATTTACAATGCTGCGCAGTCAGGATGACTCCCTAGCAAAGTATTTAGCAGAAAAGAGGGCTACACTGGTTAAGTTTATTCTAACTGGAGCTTCAAGACCATCTGGTGTAATATCAAAATTACGAAGGGGAGCTAGTTAAAGTGAGCAAGATAAACTGGTCACACTCTGGTAGAGGAGTAAGAGTAAGTAAGGAATTCACATTGAACTGGTTCCAGTGCAAAAGCAGTAACCAAGTGAGTCTGTTGCAGCTAATATCAATGCATATGGGACAGCAAGAGATTTCTATGGAAGTAGAAGGAAGAGGTTGAGACATGCACTAAAAACAATGGGGAAATAGGACTGAGACAAGCTTAGCAGATAAAAGTTTGTTAAGCTCAAGGGCCTTTTCCTGATCTTCTTGTTTCATGATCACCCCACATACTCTCTCTAATACAACGCAATCAAATAATGACAGCACTTCTTAATCTTGCAAAGGAATATCTGCTCTTCTGAGTGATAATGTCAAAGGAACCCACTCTATATAGAACACATAAAAAATGCACAGAAGGGACACACTTCTTCATAAATATCTTGCATTTACTAAGTTATCATTTTCATCACCACATCTACCCAACTAGGCAAACAGAAAAGACATGACACACTGTGGAACACCTGTTAGTAAAGAAATCAAGAAGGATAGAGGAGGCCCAGACCCTGCTATGCTGGAGTGCAGGATGCTTCAGTTGATGACATTTGCTTAACTACTACTGAGTCATTCCTTATGTTCAAATTTGCCTTCGACCAATCAGCAGTTAAAGCCAAAAGCCATGAGCTCCAATGCTGCTCAAGAAAAGCTTTAACTAAAACAGGTTTCCCAGCCTACATAGAACAACAGGAACTTTAAAGCTTATACCCGCCAATTGCCTAGGAATGAAGTCCGAGTAGATTGCAGATTTGCACAACCTGCATAAATATGCATTTATTTACATGTATTTTCATAGATTTGCACCAAAATACAGATAAAGACAGAGAGAGATAGAGGGGAGACAGGGTCAAAAAGACTCAGCATTTAATTCTCTTTCCCCTTCCTTCTCTCATAGAGCATTTCATTCTTCTTCCCCCCAAACCCAACATCACTCCAGAAACACTGCCACTAAAAAAACACCACCCCAGACCAATTTGTAACACTTACATCCCATATCAATGTCAAGTCTGAAACACCACTCCCTTATAAACATCTCCACTAATTTCATTCTACCCACATACCTATGGGTGGGCAGAACAAGGAGGATCCATCAGACAGGCACTGCTTTTAATCCCTATTGAATTTGTCTGTATTCAAACTGGTGACCTAAAAATGAAAGATTCTGTAGCTATGTCCCAGGGTGGCTGGCCCTTTGAAGAGAGAGGAAGGAGTCCAGTGCATATGGACTGACCATCGGCTGCCCGGTTGGGCTTGAGGAAGGCACCTGGGCTTTATAAAGGGAGAGACACCTACAAGGGGGGTGTCACAGTTCAGGGCAGCTGCACCTGTAGTTCCTGTCTATGGTCCAGCCAAGGCACCTACAGTAGGCTCCAGCTCCTCAGCTGTCACCTCTCTTGGGCAGAGACCCACGTCTCTCTTTCCTGACTGGTGGTTTTCCAGGCTGCACAGTTCCCGGCCTACACTTATAGTTCCCCAGCAAATCAGACTGCCGAAGCAGTCCTGCTTTGCTTTCTCCTCTGAGGCTATAATCACCATAATTGTCAGCAGTCACAAATTACCACACAGCCCTCTCTAAACAAGTGTATGTATTCTTAAGGTAATCAGCAGACAATCACCAGGTGTAGCATCGAAGGGCTGGGTTTTTGCACAACCAGACGTTGTGGGAGAGGGAGCAATTTGCATTCAATTCCTCCTAGATATTTGCCAGGAAATCCACTTCACACGTATTGTCCCAAAAGTTTATTCTTGTCTGCTATGGTATTTGAAATAGTCCTTAATCATCTTGGCCCACAATACTACATTAATTTTTGCATTGAATACAATGGACTCCAAAGATAGTTAAATTTAATTCAATAATATTTACCAGAGATATTGCAGGAAATTGCCATATCTGTAACCGTAGGTTTTTGCTGACACTGCAGGAAATACGAATATTCCTGCAGGCACCTGAGTCAGAAAAAGGGAGACATCAGTGAGGAAGGGCTGTGGGAGACATCAGCGAGGAAGGGCTGTAGAGAAAGCCAAAATCCAGACATGAGGTGCTGGGAGAGCAGGAAGACAGACCCTCAGGGAGGAGGGACTGTGCCCAGCTTGAGAGTGGGGTGAAAGAAAGGAATGTTAAAGAAAGGACAGGTCCTTATCAAGGAGGAGGAGGGCCCACTTGAAAGTGGGATGAACACTTTGTAGGTCTGAGTTCCATTTTGAAAGACTTGGAGCAGGACTTAATAAATTGGAACCCAAAAAGGGGACAGTTTTGAATATATGGACTGTGTGAACTTTTCAAAGGGATGCTGAGTGAAGGGGAAACTGAGGCAGGCCTCAGCAGAGCCATGCTTAGCCAGCAAGGGGCACTACAGGGCTGGCATGCCTCTTGAGAAGCTCATTGGTAGTGACCTGGGGCATCCAGTCCTCCAGTAATGCTAACTTAAGAACTTAACTAGAGACAAATGTGAAGGGTTCGGTCATAGAGACCCCCTTGGGACTGTCACCCAGACGTGCTGAAATTACCTCTGAGCCCATTTTCCCTGCCAGCTTGGGACTCCAGAACCCTGCCTGTTGAGCCAGACACGCTAGTCTGCTGCAACCCAGGTCTGGTCCATGCCCCCAGAGCTTCAGATTTTAACCAGAAACTGCTCAGCAGGTCACCTATCTCCAACACCCAGACACCCAGTTCCCAATGGGATCCAAACCCCAAATAAATCCGTTTTACTCTGTATAAAGCTTATACAGGGTAAACTCATAACTTGTCTGCCCTCTATAACGCTGATAGAGAGATATGCACAGCTGTTTGCTCCCCCAGGTATTAATCACTTACTCTGGGTTCATTAATAAACAAACGTGATTTTATTAAGTATAAAAAGTAGGATTTAAGTGGTTTTAAGTAATAACAGACAGAACACCAAGTAAGTCACCAAGCAAAATAAAGCAAAAACACCCAAGTCTAAGCCTAATACATTAAGAAACTGATTACAGGTAAAATCTCACCCTCAGAGATGTTCCAATAAGCTTCTTTCACAGACTAGACTCCTTCCTAGTCTGGGCCCAATCCTTTCCCCTGTACAGTCCTGGTTAGTTCCAACAGACATCTTAGGTGGAAACTAGGGGTGTTCTCATGACAGCAGCCTCCTTTGTTCTGTTCCACCCTCTTTTATAGCTTTGGTACAAGGCAGGAATCTTTTGTCTCTCTGGGTCCCCACCCCTCCTTCTAAATGGAAAAGCACCAGGTTTAAGATGGATTCCAATATCAGGTGACATGTTCACATGTCCTGTGAGACCCCAGCCTCCATTCTTCCTGGGCTGGCTCACCCGAACACAGGAAGGCTTGCAGGTAAATAAACCATTTACAACCAATTGTCCTAGTCAATGGGAGCCATCAAGATTCTAAACCATCATTAATGGCCCACACTTTGCATAGTTACAATAGGACCTCAGTGTTATACTTCATATTTCTAGCTTCAGATACAAGGATGATACATGCATACAAATAGGACGAATATATTCAGTAGGTCATCAGCTTTGTAATGATACCTTACCAAAGACCTTTTGCGTAAAGCATATTCCAGTTACATCATATTCACACTCATAAGTATATTTAAAAAAAATATGGAGTGCAACATCATAACAACATTACCAGCTCCACCTATAATTATCTCACACACAGAGACTAAGTTAGAAGAATATTAAGGCTGTAAAGTCAAGACAGGACATTCCAGAATGAGGGTTGCCTTTGCAACTTTAATTCTTCTCCTCTCTGGGTCTTCATTACAAGTACACTGACGTCTTTAGTGACAGGATCACATTCTGCTTTTCCCCACATGGAAATTCACAGCAGGGTTTCCTACCCAGAACTGTCAGACCTACAGCATATACTTCTTCCATGGGAGGTGAAGAAATAATTGGTACAGCGAGATCCTGGGAGGCAGGTTGTATAGGATGGCCAGTAAGAACCCTGAGGGTCATTGAGGCTGTGCAGTCTTGGGGGAGCTTCCCCTACCTTCCCCATCCCACCCCATCCCCTCCATCAAACTCTCTATTCTGCCCCATCCCTTTTCAGCCCCTGCATTCCATTTTGCCCATTTTCAGCCCTTGCCCTATTCTCTCCTCCTTCCCAGCCCCTCCTCACTCCTCACATCCCTTCCTATCAGTTTATTGCTACCACTGCCTCCTCTCCAGGCCACACACCAGAGTGGGGACAGTACAGTAAAAGGCAGAGGCAGAGAGGCCGCACAGCTGTCTGCAGAGCAGCTACTACAGCTCTTTCCCACAGCCCAGACGGAGGTATGGCGACCCAGCTAGGTGGTGGGTAAGCGTAACAGGGCTGCCAAACGCATGAGCGTCATGTGACACTTGGCAGTCCTGTAAGTGCAGTATATCACAAGGGTAGTCTGCTCTCCCTTCGTCTGTCTCTCTCTTTCTCTGTCTCTGACTTTCTGTAAGTTGAACGGATTTAGGCATATTCCTGTTGAATCCGTGCACTGGTGGTGTTTGATGTGAACCTGGCGATGGGGATACATTACTGATCAGTGTGGTGTGCCTGATTTGTGGCTTTTACGTATTTATCACTGTATCTGCGGAAGTTGTAATGTATCACTTTTGATCTGCCTGTTGCAGCCTAGGATCTCTTGCTGAATGAAGAAGTTTTGCACACCTCTGACTGGTTTGCTTTGCTTGCAGACAGGTTATACTCACACATAAGGAAAAACATTATTTGGTGCTGAAACATCACATCTCTATCACTTTGGGCAGCAGTGGGCAAATTGAGCAGAAATATCTTTTTGCTGCTATACAGCATATAACAATAATCTTCATATTCAATTTAAATACAGCCAATTCAATTTTTCTCCCGTTTTCTTTTTGCCTGTGCTCTCCATCTGTGAGGGCTCATTTCCCCAGTCAGCTGCCACAAGCTGCTATACTCTGAAAGACAAGTTAAACCAGGAGTCAAACAAAATAAAAAAGATGAGGCTACATGCACTGCAATGGACCCTACTCTCACAGGTTTTTCTGAACTGACAGTCAGAAGCCTTGGAAGATATCTATGATGTTACTGATATTTCACGGTTACTATGAGGAACCTCAGAAGGATCCTGCAGAAGAGAATCATTTTATTAGCATTTAATGTCATCCTGTGAAGTCCAATCGTACACCAAGAAGGACCACTAACTACTACACTTTCGCACTGTACGAACTGTGAAAAGACCAAGAAAAGCTGTTGTAGAGATAGCAATCGGAATGAACTTGGTGCAGCAGCTGTGCACGTCAGAAAGATGAATTCAGACTGGAACAACTATAGAGAAGGGCTAGGAGGAGGATCAAGGGAATGGAGAGTCTATCTTAGGAGAGGAGATTAAAAGAGCTTAGTTTCTTTAGCCTTGCAAAACGAAGGCTAAGAAGGGATATATGATACATAAGGAGGGTAAGCATCAATAATCAGAAGGGTAAACACCAAAGAAGGGAAAGGACTATTTAATCTAAAAAACAATGGTGGAAGAACAAATGGGTATAAACTGTCCAAGAATACATTTAGGATGGCAATTAGAAGATGGTTTCTAAGGTTTCTAGAACAACCTCCAAATAGATGTAGCAGGGGTGAAAAACAACCTAACTAGCTCTAAAGATGCAGCTTGATAAATTTATGAACAAGGATTGTATGACGGGGTTGCCTGTGATAGCAGGAGACTGGACTCGATAACCCAAGAGGTCCCTCCCAGTCCTATGTCCTGTGTTCCTATGTCAGCTCTGGAAGTTACAGTGCAGCTAATTCCATCCTGAACAATCCCTGGCCTCTGTGAAAATTAATACAGTCACTGATAGTGTTTTAGGATTTATCTGCACATAAACTGAAACCAGAATAACCAAATTGTTTTGAATTCACCCCTTTAGTTATTTTGGTGTGTGGACTCACTTATTTCAGATTTAATGTCCTTTTATCAGACAATTCAAGTTTACTTTTTACTGACTTAAATTATATTGAATTAGGACCCTCTTCGTCCAAAATAAGGGATTGCACCCAGAGGCAGGCACTGAAATAACAAAAGGTGTGAAGTAAAACCAATCTGGTTAGTCCAATTTCCATGTAGACAAAGCTCAACAGTTTACAGGGAAAGATAGAGCAATGGCATTGAATCTGTTATGACAAATTTTGGAAAAACCCACCAGATAACTGACTACTGATATCACAAAATCAATCACTGATTTTTCTGTTACATATGCACTTCTGTTTTTGTGTCACTGCTGAGACACTGGCAGAAGAAGACACCACATGTTATTTATCTTGTGGTAGATTGGGAGAGGGTCCATTAGACCCTCAAGCCAACAGGACAATGACGAAGCAACATGCTTGCCTTCAGCCAGGTCTCCATCTCTAATTTCTGTGCATTCTTCCTACCGCCCCTCCTTTACCACCCGTTTTAATTTCACAGTTTAGTTAAACTCCTCTAAGGCCTTGGCTACACTTACCAGCTAGTTCGACGGCTGGAAATCGAAGTTCTGGGTTCGACTTATCGCGTCTAGTCTGGACGCGATAAGTCGAACCCGGAAGTGCTTGCCGTCGACTGCGGTACTCCAGCTCGGCGAGAGGAGTACCGCGGAGTCGACGGGGGAGCCTGCCTGCCGCGTGTGGACCAAGGTAAGTTCGAACTAAGGTACTTCGACTTCAGCTACGTTATTCACGTAGCTGAAGTTGCGTACCTTAGTTCGAATTGGGGCGGGTAGTGTAGACCAAGCCTTAGAGTTACAGGTTCAGTGAGGTTACTGACCCGGCCAATTTCATTACCGCTGTGATGAATAGCTCGAGTCTGGAATAACAAATATAAACAGAGGAAAGGTTGCTCGTCACAAGAATTCCTTTCTGCTGTGGCGTGAATAGTGAGCCATCAGCCATTCAGATTTGAAAGGCGACAGCCACCTGTGTCAGGTGTGTTTAAAGTTTGCATTGACTGCAACCCACCAATATTTGCATGATGGATAGAGAACGGTGCTTTTAGTCAATAATTTATTTCTGACCCAGAGAATAGAAAGAAAAAACAGTTTGTTCTTTCAGAGACAGCTTTTGTTTTCCACTGTGATTAGCCAGCTGCCAATTCTTTGTGGCGTCTATTCAAGGCACCAACTGTCCTAGAATTTCACTGACTTTTCTAACATTCCTCCTGCTCCATAAAAACTCTGCTCTTTGACAGATAGATTTATTGAACCAAACTCTTCCCTTTTCCAGCTCTACTGACCTCCCTGGCATTACATTAGGGATGAATTTGGTCCATTGTGCTCAACTTTAATTCTCCATGTTGTAAGATTTTAAGATCCACTCAGCTCAGTACAATACAGTTTATGGCTTGTCTACACAGAGCAGCAATGCACACTACAGGGGTGTGATTTCTGAAGCATGCTAACATGTTGCACATTAATTGATTCGTGTAGATCCTGCTGGGACAAGTTAAAGTTCCCTAATGTGCTTTAACCTAGTGCTGTCCATGGATTACAAATCAGGCTGTATGGCAGGGGTAGTCAAAAAAAAATTTTTTTTTTTTTTGTCATGGTACAAATTTCTTGGTCAAGGTCCAGATTCCAGAGGAAATAATAATAATAATTATTTAATAATAAGTAAATAAAAAGGGTTAGGGGGACTGTATTACCTCTGTGTGGAACTGCCTCCACTCTAGGAAACCCTCCAAAAAGGGGGTTCCAGGGTCTGCTATAGGTGGAGAAAGCGATGTCAGCATGGTTTTATTCAGGCTGCCAGGGAAAGCTGTAGAGGATGTGCAGGGCCAATGCAGAGGCACAGGACTTCTGTTCAGATGTCCCAGTCCTTTTACCAGTGATGGCCTGCACCTCTGGGGGATCTACAGGGTATAACACGTAGTCCCCTTCCCTGCAGGAAAAATCTCGGGAAGTTTGGGGTCCACATATGAACCTGTTTACCTCGCCAATGGATCAGACCTAAACTCCAGATACTAACACGCTCAAAGCCTGGGTAAATTTGGATCCTCTGTGTTGAAACTTAGCGGCTGAGGGCCATGCCTTACTAAAATGTAAATGCTGATCAAATTCAGTCCTCATGTATACCAGTACAAACCCACTGTTTCAACAGGCTTCCACAGGGTGTTTCTGAAGGCAGAATTTATGTTCAGTGGGCCTTGCAGGGATGGAACAGGACAGAATTTGCCCCACAGTGTCTGAATTGTACAAGCATTATCAGTAAGCAAAGGTCAGATGAGTGCAGTGTTTCAGCGCCGAAAACAAATATGGAATTGAGAAACATCCCACTTTGCTTATACAAGGACGAGCCGCATGGCAAAAAAAAAAAAAAATTCTGCTGCTTGTGTCTGGTTTACTCAAAAGATTACTGGTTGGTAGCCAATATTTCGTTGCTTTTTCCCAGAACAGTGAGCAAACTATGGCACAAAAGACAGCTGGCTATCCTGTACGCTGATCTCACACAATGAACCTGCTTGTTGTACCTACACATGCCTTAATCAAAACTGTCTTAATGTATAAGATGGAGACAGACAGGTAAGAAAGGGATAGTCCTGAAAAACTACATTTAAAACCAGTTTGAAACTAGCCAAAAATGTTTTTTATGACTCATTCCCAGCTGGGTGGGTAGCTATAAATTATGTACAAAGGAGTTTTTCTCTCTCTTTATTTCTTTTCTTCTTCCTTTATAACTGATGTAAAATTAAGATTTTGATAATTGTTCGGTTGGGGGTGGGGGGGCTTAGTAAAAAGTCCTCATTGTATCCTGTAATTGTTTAAAATTCAAACAGCCCTGATAGGGTCTGATCTTATGCCCATTAATATCAATGGACCGACTCCCATAGATTTCAATGGGAATTAGATCGGGCCCATAAGAAGAAGAAAAGTCATGCGTAGGATACCAATTCACCAGCAATCTCATGCCTAGAGGGCTGGGGATCTTGGGGGACATCACTAGCAGCTCAGAGGATGAAAATAAACTAAAGAAAATCAGGAAACCCTTAAGTATACTTTGTTTTAAATGAGGCCTGATCCTGCAAACACCTATTTAGCAGGCTTGCCTGGGATTACTCCACTCAGTGGTAAAACCTCAATTTTGTAAACTCTTGTGCACATGCTTAACAATGTTCTTGCGTGGGGGAGTCCCACAGAAATCAATGGGACTGTTCAGCTGCTTAAAGTTAAGCATATGTTTACGTGTTTGCAGGATCGAGCCAGAGTGTTTAAGAGACTGATCCTTTCATTTGGAATGAATCCATCTAAACGGTTACATATATTTTTCTCCTGTCGTAACAAGAATATTCCCATGATATGTTTGATATAAATGTCTTGATATATTCTAGTGTTATTCGCCAGTTGATTCATTATAAAGATACCCTATTTACTTAAACAGCATATCTAGCCATTTAAGCCTGTTTCTTTGTTCACTGGGAAAGGTGGACAATTTGCTCCCTCTGATGCTGGAGAAAATACACAACAAATTCTAAACTAAATCAGTGAAGAAGTGCTAACCATTCCACACTGCACACCAAGATCTTCCTGATTAGATAGTGTTGATGTCTCAACCCTTCTCACAACCTTTAGTCTGCCAACAGGTGGCAGAGTAGACTATTTTTTCCCCAGGAGTAGCAGAGAAGAAAAGACTCACCAGAGTTCAGGCACATTCTCTTGTTGTCATTTTGTTTAAATGCTAAATTATCTGCCTCTTGTTTAAATACAAATCGCTCTCTCGTTCACTGAAGGAACAAGGTCTTTTTCAACAGGCTATCAGCAGAGACAAATGCTGTGTCTAAAGTACTAAAGCTGTTTCTGATTTCAGTGAACACAAGCCTAACATTGCAGAAGTAAAGTCCCCCATCTAAGTTAGAAATCCCACCAAAAATTGGGGGTTTAGAGAAATTAAAATTGATCCCATTAGTCATTGTGAATGCTCTAACGGGGAAAGCCAGGTTTTTACATGCAGAGCTAAATAAATAATCCCATGCTAGCCCAATCCTGCACTGATTTAAATCCATAAGAGTTTTACGCACAATCAAGATTTAGACTGTAGATTCTGGGCTTAAAGGAACATTTTTCTACCTCAGTACATTTTATTTTATTCCATATTTTATTTATTTATTTTTATTTCTTTAGATTTATATGGCAATAAATAAAAACTCACACTCAAAAAAAATTCTCAGCTTCCTCACAATTAATTAGACATGCAAGAGCAAAGGATGACCACCTGGCACTCCTGGCAGTAAAATTAATCATATACAAATAACGAATTAATTCAGCCAAACAACAAATCAAAACAGCAAAATAGTCTCTTTAACTCTCCTGTGATCATACCCTCCATCATCCCCAAATACCCTATCAAATAAATTGTTAAGTGAGAAGATGCATGAAATGGTTTGATATTTCATCGGCAAGTTTAGTGAAATGCATTACTGTATAACAAAATATACACACACGGGGTGAAATACTGGCTCCACTAAAGTCATCAGGAGTTTTTTCGTTGATTTCAGTGCAGCCAGGATTTTTTCACCCATGGATTTAGTAAATCTTAAATCTAATCCTGAGCTCTTTACTCTGACAAAACTTGCATTGATATTACTGGGAATTTGCCTTGGTAAGGTTGTAGAATCAGAACAGTTTGAAGAGTGCGGGTAGCCAAGTATAAAGTGGAGTGGGATATCTGAGGAGAAAGCCTGAAGGTTCTCAAGATGAAGCATTGTGTTTGTTCCAGAACTGGGTGAACACTGTAAAATTTCCACTCATATTCATTTTAGTTTTATCACAACTCATTTCAGCTGAGCCTGGCCCATTTTGTGAACACATAGTCTGCTTATTAGTCAGTTTACTGGCAGGGCATGTTCATAGAAACAGTGAATTACAAGCAAACTTTTTTTTAAAAAATAATAGAAATATAATTGGAAATTTATATTTGCACCAAGAACCTGATTCTAAGAGTGATGTTAATCCACTCAGGGAACAAACATGACCCACATAACCTATGTATCCAACCAAAGCAGCTTGAATTTCAACTATTAAATATGGTGAACAAGCTACAGAGCTAAAAAATATTAACAGAAACTATTCTCCAGATTATAAATTGAGCCAAGTACATCATAATTGGTCTGAACCAAAAGAAAGAGGCAAAGTTCATAAAATAATCAATATTGAATTATTCATTCAGCTCTGATATGTCCTCATTTGGGCCTCAGAGTAGTACTTTATCATTTTCAGCCTATATCCCACAGCCCAAATGGGGGAAACACTCCCTTTGACTTTGCTTGGAATTTGGCCTGCATTATGACTGGAGGACAGGGCACATAAATTGCTAACAACTGTGTCAAAAACACTTATTTTTAAATCGCTGGTTATAGCTATAAGTTCATCTTTCAAAAATTATATCATTTTTATAGTTCCAAATTCCAAAGCAAATACAAGGAACTTTTTCAAGCTGCTGTTAGTTTGTGTTTTATTACTGTGCCAGTTAATTTATGTGGTGAGCCATCAAATTTAACCAGTCCTGCGCTCATCTTCAGAAATATTTATTATGAGATTTATATGAAAAATAATAATTAAAGTGTGGGAAAGAGAGATCCGTCACCAAACTGTTCTCTCACTGCAAATCCAGATTAATTCCTTTGACTTTGTTGGAATTACTCCAAAATTACACAGGTGTAACTGACAGACCTAGAACTTTGTTAAAAATTACAGTAAATTTTTGGTTTGTCAGAGAATAATTATGTTACAGCAATCAGTTGCCAGTAACCTGGGGCTGTATGCTGTCACCTATATTCAGCGCTCCCATTTAAATCAATGGAACCCCTGCATAAAATACTTAGGGTCAAATTTTGCTATCCGTTGCACTGGAGTAAATCTGGAATAACTCCATTTATGTGCATGGAGTAACTTTGGATTTCCACCAATGCAACTGACAGCAGAATTTGGCCCCATAGGACCTAATCCTGCAAACACTGAAGTCAATGGGCCTTGTCACATACTTAAAGCATAGGTATGTTTGCAGAATCGGGGCCTTAGTTAGGTTGTACTCCAAACTTCCTAACTGTAATTTTTACTAGCAATTTTGAGCCAGACCTTGTAATGCTTACTCACAGGAGTAGGGGCTGCAGGATCGGGTCTCCTCTATCCACACTATTCCTTGGGAATGAATTGCTTGGTTGGTAAGAAGAGATGTTTTATCAGAAAGGTTATAATGGTGATTAATTCGGTTTTAAGTAATGTTATGCCCTGTCAGAAATCCTTGCAATAAGAGTGCAAGTTGCATCTGCAAGCTTCAGGTCCAGCCGCAAGTTCTAAATGAGGGGTTAGACAGAAAGATTAAAGCATTCATCTTTCATATCCCTTATCAAGAAGCAGTGTGCGTGCTAAGTATATTATTTAAATGTATTTTAAAATGTACTGTGCTATTTTTATTAAGGCCTCCAGTCAAGAGGCCTATTGCAGATTAATTTTAGTGAGTTTGTGACCCGTTTCCTCAATCAAGTAATGACACACTAGAATTAGCAACTGCTAGTCAAGAGATAAAAATATAACTGCTCAGAGGAAAGGAGTATTGTCTAGCGGTTAAAGCACAAAGCTTGGAATCATAAGGGGTAGGTTCTTTTTCCAACTCACCCACTGATCAACTGTGTGGCGCTGCCTGTCTGGGCCATAATTTCCCCATCTCTAAAATGAGAACAATATCATCTTGCACGCATGTGAGTGGTAATTAATGGGTGAGATTCTACTTCCCTTACACCAATGTGAATCAGGGAAGTTCCTGACGAACTTACTTCAGTGTGACTACAAGCAGATTTGATCCAATGTCTACAAAGCACTTCGAGATCCTTGGACAGCAGGCATTATAAGAGGGCAAATTATTATTACAATGGGAATGAAACTTCCCATCTGTAGAAATTGTATCAGTTAAAGTGCAAGCCCCACATAAAAGTATAAATCTTCAAGGTCTTTGTTGGTGGGAAACACAAATGAAATCAATGTGAAGAGCACAGAGAGAAGACCTGGGAGAAGCTAACTGATGAACTGCAAATTCACTGGAAAAGGATTGTGTACTAGTATTATGGAATTTCAAAGTTTGTTGGTAAAACTCTGTCAGGGGACATCAGTTCTAAATGGCAGCCAGTTTTGAACTGCTTAAACAAGGGAATGTTTATTGGTAAACAATTTATTCAAAGAAAAATGCTAGATTAGGAAATATTGTTGGAGATTTGTAGGCTTCAAATCTTGAAGAAACAGATGGAGTCATAACTTTCAATGTTCTTTGGACTATTTTGTTGAAGATAATATAATATAATACCTGTCTGCTTGTGGTTGCTGGAGGTTAAATAACTTTGGGCCTGATCCAAAGCCTATTAAAGTCAATAGAAAAATCCCACAACTTCAGATGTCTTTGGATCCAGTCCTTTGTTCTTTAAAGACAATTAACATGATGAGTTTTGTGTACCTTTGTTATTAAGGTAATCACACAGTAAAAGACAATTAGCAGAAAGACTAGATATACATGATAACTCTGACTAGCTAACATTTAATGTTTTTTATAGCAAATAGCTGGCACCAAATTAAAACAGAGCAAAACCTAAAGGTTAAAATCAGCCCATTCTGCTGTAGTTTTAAAATCAAATACATTCTTCAAGGAGAAATGAATACAAAATATTTTATATATTTTTTTTAATTTTACATCCCCATATTATTAGATATTATTTGTTCTTATTATTATTATTATGTATGAAAATTAAATGTATTATTAGGAAGCTGGTTCATGAAACAGCAAAGGGGAATATTTCACCTAAGTATATAAAACAAACATTTTATTTTAGGAAAAAAATACTGTTTGTCTAAAGACAACCAGGAAACTTAAATAGTTGAGGAGGTGGTTATTACCTATGTCTTAATAAGTGCCATTTGTAACTGATGGGAACACATGTAATAAGTGCATTTTTACAATATCAAATACTAGTAAGTTATTGATATATTTGAGTTAAATCCTGCTTAAGTTATACCTATGACTAGACAAATTGACTTCAGTGAGATTACTTTTGTGAGTAAAATGAACAGGATGTGGCCAATGTTAGAGAGCAAAGGATCTTCTATAAGTGCTTGATATTAATTGACAAACCTTAAACTTTAGCCAATGTTTAGCTTAAGGGGTTTTGTGTGTATGTGTATAAATATGCATCTACTCTGTACACAGGCACACACATACCATTTAAAGATCATTTAAAACATTTCCAGAAGAATGATTACTTTAAATTATTTTACCACATACCTATGCACCTATACCAGTCAGATCCCGCTACTGATCCCAGTAAAGGTAATGCCAAATCGACTTCAGTGACAGCAGGAATGGACCCTGAGACAAAGTCATACAAATATTTGCATTGTATTCCTGATTACTACTGTAGACAGAAGAGGTTTCTTGTGCTGCTCTGCAATTGTTTTATCAAAAGGGTGCACGTTTCTCAGTAGGAAAAACACATCCATAATTAAAACTAACATATGTATGGTCTAGCTTTCGCCAACCTTTTTTCATGACCAGAAATATGTAAAAGAAAAGAAAGGAAAGAAAATTTGTTTGAGAAGTTTAATTAAACAAGCAATTACAAACACCCACATTGCAAAGCCCTTCTGTGTTGCTAATATTTTTATTTTTCCCCAAGAAAAAACTTTATTTTTAAAGGTTTATCTTGAGGAAGATCATTGGCAATACAGCAATTTTCATTTCATCAGATATAACCCAAACCGAGGAAGATATTGTTATACAATGATTTCTTGTGTGTTGATTTAAAAAATAAATAGACTCTTGTTTTGTTTTGTTTTTTAAAGAAAATACTGATTTTTTGAAGATTTATTTGAAGAGAAATTTCCTTCTCAAAGAAAAATGTAGGAAAAGCTACATGTGCACATTGTTTGACTATGTGCCTAATGCAATATCCTGAAATATCTAAAGTCGTTTAATATTTTGAAAGGAGAAAAAAATAGTGTAAAGATAACCTGGAAAAAAAACCAGCTGTTCTGATGGCTGGCTAATTCCCTGGTCAGTGGAGAGAGAGACAGTATTTGTGACAATTGTTTATTATTTTTAAAACAAGTTGGCCAACATTTGTGGTGGGGGTTTCTTCATTTTATGTATGACCTTAGTGATATTTTTAGGCCTCCGTCTCGCAATGACATATAGCCAGTGACTTTAAGGGGCTCTGCAGGGCCTCAAAGTCTGCCTGCATGAATCTCATTGCAGGATAGGGGCCTTAAATAAGCTCTTTTGAAGCCTGACTCTGTAAACACTCCCACAAGTGAGCTAATTGACCGCAATGCAACTACTTCTGGGAGAAAAGTATGAGTAACAATTGGTAGGATCCATGATTTTGTACCATGTAAACCAAACTTCTCCCAAGTGATACATTTAAAGTTCCCCTTTAAAAAAAGTGGTAGCAGTGGAAAAATCATGTAGAATTTAGCGGGGGTTGAACAGAAACTACATCAAAAACTTAAAGAAATTAATAGGGAATAATATCTTTTTGTAAGTTTTTTAATGCAGCCTACATAAATTAATATATATACCTCAGCCACACAATTTTTAAGCAATATACAAAATTGTATGGATAGCTTATTAAATTCCATTATATTCAGTAGGACTTTGCGGAAGGGAGGAAATGCATTTGAAAAGATTTACTGTGTTAAGGATTCAACCTGGAACAAATGTTTTATTTTCCTTTGGCTCAATCTTACAAATCCTTACTTTTGTGTATACCTTACTCATGAGAATCCTGGTACGGTGACTGATTTCTTTTGCAAATACGCATGTGTGTCATTTGCACTTGAACTCAGTGGAGCTATTCACAATAAAAAGTTACTAGTGCATGTAAGTGATTGTGGGATTGGGGTATATACTGAAATTTATCTTTCTGTTGGAGTTAAAGTATTATCATTCCGCTAGTAGTAAATTAGCATTTTATTATTATCAGAATAACCCATACATAAAGCTTAAAGAAAACATCAAGGGAAACAGCTTTCCTGATTTGAAAATAAAGTGGGAAATGGAACAAAAGAAACCATAACTGGATATTAAATCTAACAGATAGAAAAGGAATGTGAGTGTGGTGTTTCCAGTCGACAAAGGATTCCCCTTGCTATTTTCCTTATATGTATACTTTCCAAACACAGTAATGCATTGACTGAATCATAAACTCAATGAAATTCAATAAATTCTAAAAACGTATGAGTTTAAAATTGAAACAAGGGACAATTAGAATGTTAGTCCTTCTCAAAATACTAATGTAATAACTCTGCAAAAAGTATAGTGTTTTAGGAAAGGCAACCCAGATGTAAGCATATAAAATAAAGCTGTAAAACTTCCTTCAAATGTATTTTAATCATTTTTAAATATTTACATTTAATAAGAACTAGTTTTTATTGCAAGAGAAATGTAATTACACTTATCATTCATGGAAAAATGGAGTTTTAATAGCTTGTACATTGATTTGCTAAAATGAAATAGTGACCTAAAAATAAGTTGCTATCTTTTCCTGTAGGAATAAATCCTTAGTTTATATGGGAATGTAAAACAGATTAAACAGTGTTTTTTATTATTGGGCAAACTAGATCAACTTTATTTTTCAGTGTCTCTATTATATTTAATATAAACATTGATTGTTAGTGGGGGGGGTTCAATTAGAAGGACCTTATCAGGCTTTTACAACCCTTACTAATGAGGCTATTTGTTTGGTAAACATTAGCTAGCAGGGGGATTAGCAACACCTTGATATTGACTCTATGGAAGCTGTTGATCAGGATTCTGGCTGCACACACAAGCAAATTTTATCAAGAAGCCAGTTTGTTTCTGCAAATTGCGGCTCCTGAAAATTCACATGGAAATCAATAGTTAGTAGATGTTTGACACGTCTGAAACAAACACAGCTGTGACTACAGGAAGAATCATGCTTTGCCTGAGTAGGCTGAAGGCTCCAATTAAACAAAGTACTTAAGCACATCCATAACTTTATTATTATTTATTTGTATTTATCACAGTGCCTAGGAACCTGGCTCATTGACCAGGACTCAATTGTGCTGGGTTCTGTACAAACACAGAGCAAACTTTAAGCACACAAGCAGTTCTGTTAGCTTCAAAGAGACTACACACACGCTTAAAGTTAAACGTTTGATGAACCAGAGCCTAAAAGAGCAATGAAGGATGGTGGGGTGGGAGGAATTCAGTTAGGCTTAATATGTCTCATAGAGAAAATTGTCATGCTCATATTTTATATTATCTTTATTTATCCACATATGTGTTTTGTTCAGAATAGTCTAGGTTCCAGCTCTGGAAGTTTTCATGCTGAGCACAGAAAACTGATGCAATCTTACGTCACAAAAGTAACTTCACTTACCTCCTCAATAATGGAAATGTGACTATTAATAATAGAATTAATTCATTTCCCCAGAATAATGGTTTCATCTGAAATTCTCTCTTTATTTTCATATGTTTAATATTGTAAAGAAGTCACAGTACTCTAGAAAGAGAAGAAGTAGTTACAAGCATGGAACATTCACATGTAGTCAAGATATAAATGAGAATTTGTTTCAGGACTTCTAAATCCTAAAAGCGCCTTTGAAAATGTTAGCTCTATCATACTTTTGTATTGTCTTACAGCCCTGATGTACAGCTCCACCCACCTACCTTTATTTACATAGTACATACGGGCTTCTCGGGTAAATTATGGAAATAGAGAATTGCTTAAATCTTGTTTTCTTTGCTTAGTTTGTGAACTTGGCATTCTTCCAAAAGAAAAATACTGCCATATAAATACATTGCTTGGCAATATATGGGAAAGGGAACATACATTTCAGAGAAAAAGGAGAAATCTTCAGAAAAGATAAATTTAACCATAAAAAATGGTGACTCGGGATCACATTAATACACCAAAAAGCGGTGTTACCAATTCAAAGCCATCTCAAGTTGCCAGTGAGTGAGTTATTGCTGTTAAGTGTCCAATATTAGATTAGTTGGTAGTTTCATTCCAGTTCCTAGTGGACAGGGGCCCACAGTTTTACTACTAGAGAGCCATGTTTTGTATACTTTACCCAACCAAAACTCCTTTGGACTTTTCTCAAGTAGGGTCTGCAGAATTTGCCCTGTTACTATTAGCATCACAATAACTACTAACAAAACAGACAGAGTAATTGACTTGTCATTGAGGTCAAGGGCTTGAATAAGATTGGAAACTGAGATGACCTCTCACCCCCGGATATGATTTGTCTACCTCAGACATGTGACACACTGGCAGCACAGTGTAGGAGAGCTACTTCTGCCTTCGACGTAGCTGACTTGTGGTGACAGCAACTTTCACAAGCTTTAAATTCACTTTTAGAAAAAGGAATCCTTTTTCATGGAAAGCTAGAACGGTGCATTCAAGGGCTCCTCAGTAAGCTCACTTCTTCTTTCTCTTTACTCCAATGTCCTGTGTAGATCCAGTTGCAGGAACAGAGCCGTAGAGCATTCAAATGGAATTTTCTTACTGCATGTGCTAACTGCAACAGCACATTGCTAAATGGCGTGTTTGCCATTTGCTCTTACATATCGAGGAGCCACTTACTGGTTGTAGCTGCAGTACACAATTGTGTACAATTAGAGTATCCCGATAGAGACCATTACTTCTGTAATAAATACACAATATTTGTGTTCTTTTAACAAAGCCTTCAATAACCTGAAGTGTGATACCGTGAAATGTCAGAGGAGGACGCTGGACAAATTAACATTGGGCCTTTGCATGCGTTTTACTTCTGCTTGCACTAACGCTCTGTCATTTGGAAATATTAAACAAAATGGACTAGTGCCCACCCTAAAACTAGGGTTAATTGCCCCTCTAGCAGTTGTCCACATGTGCTAGCTATTATGAAGTTGTTTTGTCCATATTCCAATAGTGGTTGTTGCAGTGAATTGAGGAACTGCTGCCAGGAAATGTCCTTTTCTAAATTACATAATTAGGGTTTTGGGGGCATAGTGAAAGCAGATTAGGGGCATCAGTGTTGTTCTTGATGCAAGCAATAATTCAAAGCACATAAGTAAACACTTAAACTATGTGGATGACTTAATATTGATTAAACTATGATATCTGAGACTAAACTGCAAGCGGGGCAGGTAGAGGATGTTAGAAAGAAAACAAAGAACTGGCTTCACATTTTGAATTAACTAAAAAATGAAGCATGTTCTTTGACCCAGTTGACCAGAAACCAAGAAATAGAACCATTATCGAAATTAAAGCTATTGGCTTGATTAATTAAAATTATTGGACTCTCTGATAAACTGTGATGATGGGTGATGTCGTAAATTAACCGTGTGGGAAAGCACACTCCAAAATCACAATTTCTACTTTATTTTGGTGTGGTTCTTTTTCATTAAAGTGCCCAGGAACTTTGATTATAAAATTTTGATTAGGTGAATCTCAATTCTGTCTGTGAAGTTTGGCCAGGCCCATCAAGAGGACTTTTATGAGGAATATATTTTTCCCCCAGCAGACTATCGGATCATCAGTTAAATGGCTTTTTTTTTTATGAAAGACAGGGCACTCCCTACCTGTAGGCAGAGCTGCTGGCACAATTTTTATAGGGGGGGGTGCTGAGAGCCATTGAACCAAACAGTAAACCCTGTATATGATGGAAACCACTTCAAGCAAGGGGGTGCAGCAGCACCCTCTAGTTCCAGCATCCCTAGTTCCAGCACCTAAGCCTGTACGTAAACAGACTTTGTCAAACTAGTTTGGTTCATCATCTCTGTTGACTCCTCTGCCCCAGATGAGCAGGGAAGAGAGACGTGTTCTGCTTCAAATTATGGGACAGATCCTCAGCTGGCGTAAACTGGTGGCCTACAAACGGCACACAAGCTACTTTACTGTCATGCATCGAGTCATGAGTCCTTGACTTCAATCATGTGACTAAAGTGACATGTATAAGTGTTTGCAAAATTGGGACCTAAATTGGTGGGTTGTGCTATTTTGGTCATATTTGACCCTGTAATACAATCTATTCCCCCCTCTTACCCACACAGCTCAGGCCTTATTAACTTGGTTGCCACTTCATAGTCCCTATTAAATCTCCCTATTTCATTGCCTCGTGGATTTAGCTCTTCATCTTTTTAGGTATTTTAAATATATCAAATTGATCTAAAATGGATACTCAAGAGAAAGTGAATATATGTAGATCTAGAGTTGTTCTCAGCTTTTCTAATCATTTTTATCTGCTATTGTATGTAGATCTCTGGCTTGTTTTCAGTGTTCTTGGAAGCTAGCATTGTAAAACACTATTTTCTCTTGTTTTAAATGTACATAAGTGCATAATGAAAAGATCAGTCTAAAGAAACAAAGGACTGCAGACAGGGAAAGAAAAGGTCTTTGACAGAATGTAAAACACGGGATGCTTCTGCATGCATTTAGGGAATTGTGATAGGTGCATCGTAAACTATAAAAAAAATACATATTTTACATCACAGCTCACTGTATGGACCTCTACGTCCCCTAACCAGAAACATCCTGAGTTTGAGCTACTGAAGAATGTATAGTCCTAATATACACAGCAGCAGATGTCAGGCCTTGCAGGTTGACTTCCTGTTGAAGGAGAAATCAGTGACACAGAGTCTGGACATATTCTCGATGGAACTTTGTTTTCTCTACACTACGTACAGCAGACCTACAACAGAAATGGGGAGGGGGAAGGGAATAGTCAAGGAGCTGGTTGCTGATCCCTGATCTTGCACTGCACAGTTCTGGTGGCAGTAAGAGCAGCTATGGGGCTGCTCTAATATATACCACCAGCAAGTGGTCCCTAGGGGATCTTACGCTAGTGAAGAATTGTTGAAATGGAGCTCTGCTCCACCATGCCCGTACAGCTCCCATCCCTAGTCCACACTGAGAATTCTCTGGTGACCATTTATGGCCAGAATCTGTCACTGGAGTAGCCAGAGTAACACAACATGAACAGATCCTACTGGAGACCCTGGGCCTCTATTTTTAGAACTATACAAATATAGCGTTAATCCATCTAGATTCCTGCTAATTTCCTTCACATCATCCCTCAACCATCCAAATCCCTATGTTCTCCCATCACTATGCAAGCCCCTATCTCAATTCCAGTGTCCTTTATGCCACTCCTTATGTTCATCATAATTACTGGTGATGCCGGAGGGTGCCAGAGTCCAGAGCTGTAAGAGTGTGCAACTGGAGTGTCCTCTGCCACTGGCGTTCATGGTGTGATATGCTGGAGTGCTGGTAAGAGATTGATCAATATTGCCTGGCCCGGTCACATGATGTGGATCAGCCCTACAAACAGTCACATGGCAGGGATCAATATAAAAAAATCATCAGAACTGTTTTTCATTGAATAAAATGCCAGTGACATTTTGTTTTAAAAATGGGGGGGGAATCATTTTTAAAATGTTGCAATATCCTGTTTTGACATTCTCAGAAGGGAATTTGAAGGAAATGTTTCAATGGACTTTAAATGATTTTTTTTCCAGAATTTCATTTGCCAAAAATTTTAACATTTTGGCTTTTTGTCCCGATTTAAGATAAGTTTCCCCCCCAAAAATATCAAAGGTTTTCATGGGACAGAAAATTCATTTTCCAACCAGTATCCACTGCTTGCAGTGGCTCCTTGTATATACCTCTCCAAAGGCTCTGACTTTATTCTGGGAAGGGTTAAATAATTTTGAGCCAAGTCCTCAACTGGTGTAAATCAGCGTAGCAGCATTTGCTCCCAGCTAAGGATCTGGGCCACTGGGCCGTTGATCAGAGTATTCGAGGGCTCTTGGATTCTTGTTTCTTCCTTGTGTAGTTCACTTTTTTCACCACTCAGCAAACTAATTGCAGCATTTCTTTTTCATGTGGTTTGCCAATTACCCTTCTTCCCATCAGTTCTAGGCTCTCTGAATTGTGGATTGCCTCCCAGGAGAGCACAAAGAACTGACAGCTTTTTCTGCTGTAAAAAAACATTTTCTGTCTCCTCTCTAGATGGATAGCAAAGAGCATTAGCGTGTCTGTGCTTTGTCTCAAAACAGCGCACAATGCAACAGCCGAAATTTAGCAGTCCCTTAATCCAGTCGACAAACTGTACTCCTGGTCCCTGGAAGGACAGTCACCATCTCAAACAGCTTTAGCCAGTAGGACTTAAAACAAATTCTTTACCTCAATAGGTGATGCTAAAATGTTGCTCAAAGGTCACAGTAGCCAGCAGCACTGTCTTTGTCCTTGCATATTTATGCTTCATTGTAGACAGAATACATCGGATAAGCAATAACCGCTCCACCTGAAGCTGATTCTTGGAGGAGGACATCTCTGACAATCGTGCTGTGCACTTCAGTCAGCCAGCACAGGTGCAAAAACAACTTGGGTTCTAGGAAGCCAGGCTGCAATAAACGTCAAAGGAGGTTAATTACAAAAACAAACAATAACAACAACAGAAACCTTCTGCAACTTTTATCACATTCTTAGACATGTGCGATGCGCCCACAGCTTCTTGACCTTTCATTTTGTAAGGGGAGGAAGTTAGAGAGACAGCTGTAATATCCTTGGCAGATATTTTATACAGTAGCCCAGTAGTTATATGTGAGTAGCAAAATGGTTGAACTTGTTAAGTTTAACTGTAATAGTAGCAGATCACAGTTCCTCTAGGATCCATTCAGTGCTCCATACTGTATGTTGTCTTCGGAAGGTTATATGGAGTGCATGACTTTATCCAAAGATACAAGAGAGCAATCCGTTGGGCTTTGCTAATATCCCTTGGCTATTGCAAAAAAAAACAAATGGAAGGTTATACTTAAAGACAAAGGCCATGCCCATATCATTTGAGTTGTCTCTGCATGCTAATAACTACTGACAAGGTCAGCGCTGAAAAAACAATATACTCAGGGTAAACACCAAAGATAAATGCCTTTCATAATGAAGGCTGCCTGAGAAATGTATTTATTTCCACAAAATGTTTTGAAGCATATGGAAAAGCCTGGAGTTTTGGTTGCCAAAACGTGAACCAAAATATCAATTTTCAGGCTTTGTGTTTTTTCATAAAACCCCAGACATTTTTGACAAAAACAGAAACTTTTGTGAAAAAAATTTTGTCAAAAGGAATTTGTCAGCAAAATAATTTTCAGTGAAAGGATCTGGAGAAGCTGTATTCACCATCTTTTTCAAATTCCTGGCTGAACGCAAAAATGGGCTGGGTGCCAGATTGTGTGCATTTTAATGTTATTGTAGTGGCTAAAATGAAAGGGGATACAATCAACAATTAAAAAAAAATAGCACAATAACACCAATAACATCCAGTGATAAATTCCTCCCCCCATAGTGCTAGACCTCCTCTCTCCCGTATAGTCCTGACTCTTCCCCATCTATTCCATATCCAAACATAGACTCCCTGATGCATTTGGCTGCTTTCCATTTATACCATATCCCATCAATCTTAATTGAACACGTCAGAGTATCAATAACTTATCGGCCAGTGAGCTATTTAGGCACTGGAACAGATTTATTATATATATTCTGTTAATAAACTGGTTTCTTAGCCCCTTGATCGAAGCTGGTGTGTTAGAAGGAGTGGACACATGGTGAAAAATAATAGAAAAGAGGCTTCTCTTGGGGGAAAAAATATATTGGCAACGTGAAAAAAATAATCTTCAGTGCATCATCGTCTAGGGCTACAATAGATGTATCCTGAGTCATAGAAAAATCTGACTTTCAAATTTACTGAAAGTTGCTGAGAAGAATTTGTACAAGACATAAACCATTCTCCAGTCTGGTGAAAGGCTAAATGTAAGGACTGAAACTGTTTTATGCTTCATTTTTCATTATGTCTTAATTCTTTTTGCTTGTGTATGTCACTATTTTTTGGCCCTAATATTAAGCTGTGTAATTTCTAGGAATGTTCTGCATGCAGTTTCTCAGAGACGATGACATTTTAAATTTAACTAATGCCTGTTTGCTGAGGTTGCAATAACTAGCCCTGAGTTGAACAGTTGAGTGCACAGCTCCAGATTTGGTCTATCTAAAATAAATGGGCTAATACTGTCTGGATAAAAACAAGCCCATTTTTATGGACAATCTCTGCATTTGATTGCTGAACTGTTCAGCCAACACTTCAATAAACTGAACAATTGCAATATAGCTGTTTGCAAAGCGAGGTATAGAATAGACAGCTGTTATAACTCGTGTACATTGTGTCTTCAGTTTTCGACAGAGATGCTGCAACATATTTTTAATTTCTCTGATATTTATTGTTTTTATGAGGTTGCGTTCAAAGAAATGAATCAATGTAGCCTTTTCCAGGGAAATAAATCTCTGAAAGCTTAATTCATCCTTTTGAAGTAATAGAAAAGCCTAACTTTGAGTGGCTGGAGCTGCACGCTAAGTATTTAGTCATAAATAAGGGGAAATAAAGAAAATATAAATAAAGCGGGCCGGACTCTATTTCACTGCATTATTAAAATTCCATTGTTTATTCTGCAGGAAAAGACCTCCCAAAATGACAGGGTAATCTGGGTGAAAAGGAGCTGGTTGCCAAAGGGTACGGCACTTAAAGGAGGGGGACGCATTTTAAAAACTGCCAAGCAAAATATTTTCATTCATGAGTTCACCCAGCCTAAACATGCATCTAATCCTCTCAAACTGACAGTTCAAAAAGGCAACGGTGGTCGAGACAGGCAAAGTGTTCAGTTCAAAGGCAAAAAGGTCCTGGGGATTATTAGAATTATCACTTATCGTGAAATGACCATCAGGTTTGGAATCAAATAGCTCCACCTTCACTCACCAAATCAAGGGACTTACTCCTCATTACAACGTTAAAAGCACAGCAAATCCTTTCTTCGCCAGCTTCAGTGAGTCTGCAAAGGGGTGATAAGAGCCATCAGCACAGTAAAAATATGGAGGGGTTAATACTTGTTCAGTTTTTAAATGTAAAGATCAGTCGTAAGTTGAAGCAAAGCCTCCTTAAGGAAAAATCTCCGGTACCATGCCAGAAATGCTGTATGTCTCTATGCTAAGGGCCATGTCCTGTATTGCCTGTGTATCAGAATCCGTGACGCTCTGAGGTGGATTTGGGGTGCACTAGAAATGCAGGATTGATCAAGCCAACAGGCCTTTTTCAATAACCTATACATGTTGATATAAACAGATATATTTTCTATTAATAAAAATTATAATTAGACCTTATCAGGAAAGGAAAGGATCTCCCCATTTTACAGGTCGCAGAACTAAGACTCAAGGAGGTTAAGTGATTTACCCATATTGGCAGAGCTGGAAATAGGGCCCAGGTCTTTTGAAGAAAAAAAATACAGCAAGATTGAAATTGCTTCATGGGAATTATGAACATTTTGGACAAGCCGGAGCTAAATTATGAGGAAACCTGCTTCCTTTTTTCCTCTCTGCCCCCAGTATTGGGGAAGATTTGTGTTTTGCTATGCCACATTCAGTGATTTCACAAAGTTTTGATGTGGAACTAGATATATGTCTGAACCACATAATGCAGAACCAAATGCAGATCCTGAATCCTCCAGGGTGTTCAAAACTGGTGTTTTGGCTAAGGCAAATCTGAATTGGTTGCATGCCTCTGTCTATCTTTTAGATTCCTCCCTTTGCCTCAAAGTTTGGATCCAGGGTTCTGGTTCATCTCTACTGGAAACATGGCTAGGTTTTGCTTCAAGTTTTCAGATGCTGGCAACCCAAACTCAAAGTGAATTTCAAGGGCTGTGAATCCACACAAATCAAACCAAAACACGGGTTTGTCATACTGCCTGTGAATCAAAACAGCACAGCTCTGCTATTAGCGTATTCCACTTTCTTTTCTTTCTACTAACCACTTTACATATTTTCTTTTCTCACATTCTAAACATGGAGATTTAAAAAAAAAATAATTTAAACAACAGTCAAGGAAGAGGAAAAAGCTAAACGGACGGGACAGGGGTCAGCGGGTTTCTTCAGTCTGCTTATGCCCTGAGAGGATATGACAGAATGGGGACTGCTCCGTTTTACCATAATAAATTCCACCTGTTTTTTTTATCATATAACTAGCCTTTCTGTGGATAAATGAGGCATTTTCTGGGTCCATAAAAATAGCTGCCTAGCCAAATTCTCTTCCTATTTGCCATGCCAGTGCAAAGCCACGTTAAAGTAACTCACTGGTCACCTCCTGTGCAAAAGCATACATAGAGGAAGATACACTACAGCTTCCCTAAAGACACGAGGGTGAAATTCAGGCCCCAGTGAAGTCAAATGGGAGTTTTGCGATTGACTTAAATGAGAACAGGATTTCACCCATGGAGTCTACACTTTCTCCTCCCCTTCCCAGTCATTCAGAGATTCAAAAGGCGATGGTGAGGGAACCGTGGAGATCCCCAACCACACAAACATCAGATCACTACAGAGAGGGACTCTCCCTTCGCACTCACCTGCCACCTCCCCAGAGCCTGGCAGTAGGACAGGACCAGTAACTGTGATGCCATTTGCTGCAGGGACCCCCATCGCACTTTGTGACACTAGAAGGGTGGAGCAACCACCCTCAGGCAGCATTGCCACTCTCCAGCTTCTTCAGCTGAGATAGAGCATGGAAGTTAGTGTGGTTTCTTCTTGGGTCCGCCTTTAACCTCTAGCCACGCCCACTTCTTCATGGCCCAGGAGCCACTTGCATATTTTGCTGAGGAGGAAGATAGTTAAGGGAAGGCAGTCAGTGTGGCTGAGGAGGAAGATTGCATTTAGTTATCTGCCCCATCTTGGGGCCCTCCCTCCCCCCTTCCCATTTTGTCCATGAATTTGATCCCCTTCTCACCACACAGCCAGCAGAGGGAGCATATGAGCCAATACGATAATATTTAATAATGAAATGTCTCTCTTTTAGGTGTGTATAATAGACCACACCATGCAAAATGTCTCTTTATTCAGCTAAAACATGAGAATTCCTTAGGAGTGACTGTATTATTGATCTATAAATATGCCCTTTAAGTTTTCCAGGGTTGCACATCAGAAGGCAAGAGCTGTTGCAGACCAGACATTTTGAAAATCATCTAAACAATTTGCCTGCAACAGTCCCTGTAAACTTCACACACACATGGCCATGCAGCAATTTTTAATATACTGTGCATGTCACAAGCCACTTTCTCTGTCCCTGGGGCGAGCACTGTGAGGGCCGAACTGGTGACTCAGGCCGGGCAGGGCTCCACAGCTGATGGGGGTCGAGGCAAAAGCAGGAACCAGAGAGGCTGGAGCCGCTGCCACAATCAGGTCAGAAAGCAGGTAGAAATAGGGGTGATCGGGTCGGGGACGAAGGCAGCAATCCCTGGAGACAGAGACTCAAACCGCCTTTCCAGCCTGGAGCTGGCTGCCCCTTACTTCCCCCACTGAGTCTCAGTTGCAACAAGCTCCCCAAGCAAAGCACCCACACTGACTCCCCTTTCTATTCCTGGCACCCCGACATCCTCCCTCTGCACCTACTCCTAACACAGAGCAGCCAGCCCAACTCCCCCTTCTATTCCTGTCACCCCAACTTCTTCCCACCTCTCCTGACTCTCCATGCTCCCCATTCAGGGCCCTGTTGTGATAACTGGGCCTACAAATGTACCCTAATCATGAGCTCCACTGTAAGAAGTGAGTGAAAGTTTATAAAGTGTCACAGTGTCCTATAATAACAAATGTTGATGGGGAAAGGTGCAAAAAGGAGACAGAGAAACTGAATTAATCCAAACAAAAAGGCCTAATGATCTCATTCAAGGGCTAAGTTAAGGTCATGCCTGGTAAACATGAGAAGTGTGGGACCTGAAATCACTGAACCAGAATTGGTGTCTCAGTAATTAGACCTCGCTGTTGGACAAAATAATGACGGGACGAGTTATTCTTCCCATCACTTCGTTTTGGGGCCCTCAAAAAAAGTCTTTGTGGGGGAAAACACAGAAAGGTGAGAGAAGGAAAGGAGAGAACTTCCTCATGGTTGCCATCCCCACCATCTTCTGGGACCCCAGACATTCTTCATTCTACTCCTGAGAGATATCTTCACCAGAACAGGGTAGAGAGATGACACTTCCACCTTCACCGGTTCCAGCTAAATTCCAAACATCACCATGGACGTGAGACTTTGTCACCCACCCCAACACACACACACACACACACACCTTTTGTGTTCCTTTCCTTCCCCACCTGATTTCTTCTCTTTCCTGTCCTCCTTTTTTTGCTTTCTGTCTAATCAGAGTCTGGTGTAGCAGGCCAAGAGTGTATATTTTGCTGCTGTAAACCTGTGACCACAAAGAGGCAGCTTAAAGCAAGGCCCTAAACAGCCTGACACTGGTACAAGTTTGCAGGGTCTCAGCATGGCTAATAAGACCATGTGCTGGGCCTGTGTTTTCTGAGTGGTGAGGTTGCAAGTGAGAGTTAACACCAGAAACGGAAGCTGCATTTCTATCTTTGTTGTTCTTTTCTCTTCTCTCTTGTGTGTGTTTGTCTCGCTGTGTCTTCTAGGAAACAGGGTTGGATTTTAACAACCACAGCAATGATTCCAGTCCATTGCAACTAATTTCTTCTCTTTTCCCCAAAAAGGACAGTTATTTTCATCTTTGCTACCACCTAAGAGACTGTCACACAAGGTTGTTGTTTTTTTCCTTTAAAGACTCTCTCCAGCTAAAGCTACAGAATTCAGTTTAGAAGCTAAAACCCCATCCTATGTTCACCCACTGCATTTGGTATTGCAGAGATCTCCATTTAGGGCTTGCTTGATTCTGGCATCTCTTTTACAGACCAAACTCCTACTCACTACAATAGGAGCTTTACCTGTTCAAGGGCTGATTGAGTCCATGGGGGATTCGATTCACTTTATCCTGTATCTACACACAACAAAGAGAATAAGCTGAGACGGGAGCTGTTTATGTGGATTTCCATTAAACCTTAAGAACAGATCCTCCAATAGGGATTAGGTTTTTGAAAATCCTACTAGGCATCTATTCTGGATCCTTAGGCATCTAAATACCTTTAAAAATCTGGTCTTTTATTTGTAGAAAGTAATTTTTGGAGTTACTGAAATATATTGCAATAAACTGGTCAGATTAAGGGTATAGAAAACTCAGTGCTTGTCTTGAACTTTGAAGCAGATACTAGGTGATTTCAATCCATACAGAAGTACCTTTTAAGACTACAGTTTTTCTTAGGAAAAGACTCTCAGCATCACTTGACTACGCTATCTTCTTTTAAGAATTGAAAACTACTTTTCTTTCCTTGTATTAAAGACATTTCACTGGCTACTCCTTGTGAGGAAGATGTCATTGTACACCAGGTGTCATTTCAATTATAATCAAGCAGTTAAAAGAAATAGTTTCAGCCCCTGTTCATTTTTCAGCTTTCTTTTGATCTCAATATTTTCATCTGCTAATGGCCCTGCCCTGAAAAAAACTGTTTGAGATCCTTGTAGAGGAGCCTTAGATATTATTAGAGAACACTGAGAAAGGTTGAATTTCGCAAAAGAAAAGTCAATGGGAATTTAGGGCCCTTAGCACATCACAGAATTGGACCCCAAGATAAATCAGGGAAGACATGAAGCAACGATTCAGGAATAGTCACTGTTGTCTTCATTTTAAAATTTCCCATTGGTACTGTGGTTGTCTTCTTTAGCACTAAGGGATGATTTTCCCCATCACAGAAAACACCACACAATTTGCCATACTCCATCAGGATTGGTAGTCTCATCCCAGGAGAGGCCAAAGCCTGGAATGACCTAAGGACGCTCAGGTGGAGATGTTCAGATGCATTGCTAGAGACTTGGGGATAATCTTATGCACCACTTGCCACTGCCACTGGGCAAGCTGGTGAGGGTACAGGTAGGGTCCAATCATGGACTCTGGAGAGTTCTGGGGTAGAGATCCCTACTCCAAAAGAGTTTGCTGATTTGATTGTGGTGAACATTTGCCAGCTTTCATTCTTAGTCTTATGTTTACACACAGAAATCACAGAAAATCAACACATTCTGCTCACCTGGGACATGATCAAATGCCCCCTTAAGTCAATGAAAAGACTCCCATTGATAGTGGTTGTTAGGTCAGGTCCATGCAAAGGAAAAATGACCCAAATGCAAAAAATATGTATTGACATTATATGTATTGTACCATTAAATGATCCTTTTTGATGCCTAGCTCCACTCTATTTTCTGTGTGTTTTGTAACTATAATTACAGTTCAAATGATAAATATTTAACTAGGGGAACTCCCCTTCCATCTGCCTTTTCCTTAATTAATTGTTAATTTAACGCATTTATTTTTATATCTTGACAAGGTCAATCGCGTTCCTCCTCATTTCCCCCTGCCTCCCGCCCAATGAGCATCGCTTTTCAATTTGCACAGATAGGTAGTGATTTCTTTCAAAGACAAATAAACATTTCTGGAACAATGTCTATAAAAGGTTGAACCTGCAAATAGTGTTTCAGATCAGCTGATGCCATGGCCCATATTGACATGACTCCTCTCATTCAATTCAGTGAGTAAAGGCTGCAGATCTGCCCTTTCTTATACTGTACTTTACAATATATTGAAATACAAAATGTAAAATATTCTGGTTGGCCAGTCAGTGGCCCCGATCCTGCACTGAAATCCAGTCATGTGTGTGGTGTTCAGTGATCACTCAGTGCGTAAGGAGCTTCTAATCATAGAATTGTAGCAATGGAAGGGACTTCAAGAGGTCTTCTAGTCCAGTCCCCTGCACTCAAGGCAGGACTAAGTATTATCTGCTTTATTCTGTATCTGGTTCCAACTAGCTGTGCATAACAATAAGAACTTCACAGCATCTGGCCCAGACACTTTGTCTGGGAACTCAGCTCTTTAAAGGCATAGTCCTCAATACCATAGCATGGACCTGGCAACTCTGCAGAGTTCTACTTGCTTTGCTAGTGTCTCCCAATACAGAAATAGAGACATTATGAGGCACCCATAATATTCTAGCCCAGATTCTGCCCCGCTCTGAGATCCACTTGGTGCAGGAGATCGGAGGGCTGTCAGAGAACCAGTTATGGCTCCCCAATTCTGTGACCTGATCTATACCATTCTCAACCCCAGTGTAAGATAGGCTAGCCTTGAGGTTTCCTATCGTTTGCAAGGAATTCACATGACCACGAAATGTCCCCACTCCCCCAACACATCCTGCGCAGTCAAAGGTGGTTGGTGCATGAACCTGGTACGATTCCCATCCCTTTACAATGAAAAGGACCATGGGATCTCTAGAAGAGCTGAGCAAACAATTAAAATCCACACTTGTCAAATAATTTCTTTGAAAAAAACCTGCCAAATTATGTCCAATATACTATTGGGCTAGCTCTAATCTTTAACAGCCACATGTGTTTCAGATCTCGGTTAAAGATTCCGTTGAAAAGACTTCTTTTCAGCAGCACCATTACTCATGGGCCAGTGCTGGAGGCAAGGTTCAGTACTGATTCAGAGGGAGGAGGAGGATGAACTATTGAGTCATCAAAACCACTGCCTGTGGCATCTCGATGCTCTTCGACAGCTGTCCTTGCAAATACCGACTAGCTTTGACCCCAATTAGCTTGTATTATGAAATATGATGGGATTGCAAAGTATAAAATTAGTCTTTCAACACGCATACTCAACTAGTAATTGAAGCAAGAAAAAATGTCATATATTTTACATAGGAAAACAACATCTGTTACACTAAAATGTGACTGTTCACTTAAACCTGGAAGGGAGTTATAGAGCTATCACTGAGCTGGCATGCACAAAACATACACGTGACTCCCCAACTCAGGACCTTAAACCTCTTATTATGCAGCCACTGGGCTTTTTTTTTTCACATTTAAAAGTTAATCCAGATGACAACAGGATTAGCTATTGCATATCCCCTTAACCGTATGTTTGTAACCTCAAAACGGGCAAATGTTTGGCGGCTGCTTGCCAGGATTCCTGCTCTCCCCAACCACAGTTGACACAGATACGTGGTATTTTGACTGTCAACCTTGAGTTAGGTCACACCCATGTATTATGATAGCTTCATGCCTGCCCTTAAACTGAATGGCCCTCGCATAAGAACACAGATAATAAAGAAACGTTGTGATGAGCAGCCTGCATAACACAGTAAGTGCTACATGTCTCAATAAATTGTAGGGCATGCTTAGAATGGAGAAATTAATACAATGTTTCTCAAACTGGGGCCGCCGCTTGTGCAGGGAAAGTCCCTGGCGGGCCGAGCCAGTTTGTTTACTTGCTGCGTCCTCAGATCCGGCCAATCGCGGCTCCCACTGGCCGTGGTTCACTGCTCCAGGCCAAAGGGAGCTGCTGGAAGCGGCGGCCAGTACGTCCCTTGGCCCGCGCCGCTTCCAGCAGCCCCCATTGGCTTGGAGCGGCAAACCACGGCCGAATCTGCGGACGGGGCAGGTAAACAAACCAGCCCGACCCGCCAGGGGCTTTCCCTGCACAAGTGGCGGCCCCAGTTTGAGAAACGCTGAATTAACAGATAGTCAAAGATGGGAATATCTCCTTTATATACAATGTAGCATTCTCTTCTGGGTCTGGGTGGGACTTCATCCGACAAGATAAATAAAGAACTTGTATAGTGATATACATATTGCCTTCACCTTTTCTGTACTAGTTTTACCTTCTCTATGTATAGCTCTGTAATTCATACCATTATGTGGATTCCATATCACAGACTCAATTTTACCCCTGTGTATTGATGATTATTCAAGTGTCTGTATTTTTATGGGACAATGATATGGCAACTCGGAAACTTTCTGTTTACTCTGTGTGCCCTGACTAAAAATTCCCATAGAATTTAATGGAAAATTATTGAATTCTATTGAATGCTTCAAAAGATACGTCAATCTAATATAGCACACAGAGATGAAGGATGACCCTGTGGTAATGAACTGGGACTCAGGAGTCCTGGGTTTGATTCCTACTTCTGTTATAGGTGCCTGCAGACGCTGGGAAATAGCTTAATTTCTCTGTGTCTCAATGTAATAGAGAACTGGGAGATTGCAGGATTTTATTATTCTGTGTGTTAGTGTTTATTTGTACTGCAGTAGCAGTCGGCCCCTCAGAGATCAGGGACACACTGTGCTAGGCCTTGTACAAACACAGAATAAGAAGATGGTCCCTGACACAGGCACTGACTTTCCAAAGTGCTGGGGTGCTTGACCCCCGGCTCTGCTCCAGGCCCCGCCCCCACTCCACCCCTTCCCCCAAGGCCCCACCCCCTGCCTGCCTATTCCTGCCCCCACCCCGCCTGTTCCTGCCCCCTCCCCTGAGCACACCCCATCCCTGCTCTCCCCCCCAGAGCCTCCTGCACACCGCGAAACAGCTGATCGCAGCAGGCGGGAGGGGAGGGAGGAGGAAGGCACTGATCAATGGGGCTCACCAGCAGGCAGGAAGTGCTGGAGAGGAGGGGGAAGCTGATAGGGGGGCTGCCAATGGGTGCTACACCCACCATTTTTTTCCCTGTGGGAGCACCCACGGAGTTGGCACCTATGGTCCCAGAACCAAAAAGCTTCCAGTTTACGTCATCATCCAGACGTGCTGTTTTTCGCTTTTGTATAACAAAAGCTATAACATGAAAGTGTTGCCTGAAAGCACCTTATTTTATATTTATGGTGGGCCAGGGTACCTGTGGCACAAGTTTAGCCACAAAAGATAAAGCCGTAACTGTCCAATACACAAACATTGCAAGTATCCTAATACAGTGCCATGGGCATAGGGTGACCAGATGTCCCGTTTTTATAGAGACAGTCCCAATTTTGGGAGCTTTTACTTATATAGGCACCTATTACCTCCCCACCCCCATCCTGATTTTTTACACTTGCTATCTGGTCAGCCTAAATGGACAGTACAGACTGAACAGAATGGAGAGTGAAGTTCCATCCTGGTGACCAAAGGCCAACCCTCTGCCATCTTCAAAAGTTTGCCTATGTTGGTTTTGATTGAGGGATAATCCCTAATCAAGTGAGCCATAGAGTAAAAGCACAGATCACCTGGCTCCTAGACACAGTCATCCAACGGACCGTCTGAAAGACTTCCATTTGAGCTTTTCTTCTTCTCCTTTCCAGGTCTGTGTATCACCAATTTCCTGTTCCTACAGGATGCTCTATCTTGACCCTGGTGCTGATTAACAGAGAAGTTCTGTGAATTGAGTCCACCTATGTGGATGAAGAAGCAAAGCCTCCTGTTTTCTTGATTTTTCAAGGCCTTTCAGAGCATCAAGAAAGCAGCACTCATGAAAAAGAAGAGGGGTACAAAGGTAAAATAGAAGAACCTAAAGTTCTGGTAATTCTTAGCAAATATCTACAGCTCTTATGCAATATCATGTGTCACTTTAGGGAGTCCTTCCCTTCCCTGTCTTTGCAATAACATTTAGCGTTAGGTTGATGTTGGAGTTGAGTACTCTTAGTACAGGCAGGTGCTGATTTATGATTGCTGATATTGAGATAGTGTCCCAAGGTGTGTGGCTAGATCTGGCTATCAGTTTTACCTACTACCAAAACTCTGCTGAAATCCAGGCATCCTTAATATTCAATAAGGAAAGAGTTATTTGGAGCTTGGAACATTTCTTTCTATGTGGCAAGTTAGGTCATTTTATTGTCCATGTGGATGAGAATGCTCTGCGGTGGCTCATGAATTGGTCAGGACTCCTCTCTAAGCAAATACCCTGGAATCTCTCACCGGAAGTATTTGTTCTCAGAAGAAGTGACTGGACCTGATGCTCCCTCCAGCTATGAAGACCTACTAGTGCCCAGTTCATCCCTTTTTAGCTGGTCTACCTATATAAACTTTGCCCTGCTATCTTGTCATCGTTTCAAAAAACAGCCACCTGTGAAAATAGCAGAGGAAAATTTCCATCAATTGTTAGTGCTCTATTGTTCCTCTGCCAAAAAATGGGAACTCCACACAGTACTACCTTGATGAGTCAATGTATTTTGTTGAAACATGTCAACAGTCAAGTATGCCCTTGAGAAAGGTACTGTATACAATTATAAGTGCCCACGTAATTACAAGATGCGCTGTTCTGTACTATTATGATCAGCTACTTCCCGGCCGCCCTGGGATTGCTAAATTTTGATTGATACATCACTGTGTGTACTGCCCAGAAATTTGGGCTGACATTGGCAGGCATATCAGATACTGTACTTGATTATTTTCTAAATGACAAATCCAAATCAACATCAATCTACCAACTTCACAGTACCTGTTCATGCTTCCTACCCATGAGAACATGCAGGTGCTGATTTTCTGAGACCTGTTCCGAGACGTATTGGAGGTGATGGGTTTTATCATTATGCTGGTAGACTATTTTATGAAATAGACAGAACGTCTTCCTTCAGCTAGTTGGAAATGGTAGGTATTTTCCACCCAAAAAGGGGGAAGAAATGAAAACTTTAAATTTTTTTTACAATCTAATTTGTTTTTCCTTTTTCACTTGTTTTTTATTTCCAAAACTTAAAAAAAAAATCAGTTTTTGGTTATTTTCAGTTTTTGAACACACACCCTCCAAAAAATATTCTGGTTTTGTGTTTTGTTTCGTTTTTTCATTACAAAAATAGACATTTTAAAAAAAAAGAAGCATTTTTGAAAATGGCATTTTTCATCCCCAAAAAATTCCAAATTCCAAATTTTAATGAGCCATAATTGCAAGAAAACAACAAAGAAGTTCAGTGAATGAGGTGATTCTACAAAGTAGGGTAACTCCAAAATGTCTCCTTTCTCCCTGGGAAATCCACTTGACTTGTGTGATGTTTGCATCGGAGAAGAAGCTGAATCAAAACATCATATCCGAATATGCCCAGTGCGAAAGGTAGTGTGTAACGCTGCATGTATGCTTATGTTCATGAATAAATAATCACTACATCTTGCAGTAGTGATGCTACAGTGTAGCATCTTTATAAGGAGATATACACATGTACTATACATACTCACCAGACAGCCTGGTAAATAATACCTTAAGAGCAAATGTTCATACTGAGGCGAGAGAGCACCTGGATCAGTGCCCCAATCACAGAACCACCACTCTCGATAGTACTAATAGGCATACATGTATGTTGATACCTCCACTAAGAGGCAAAGGATTGAGCACATGGAGGCTGGAGGACCACTGTTGTCTGTCCCTAAATCTGTACCTGTACTGTGGGTAGCTAGATGGCTTAACTTGCCAGGACTGTCAGCCAGGTACCTTTGAGCGGCACTATAATTCACTAAGGGTGAAGTTTACCTGTGAAGGGCCTGTCTAAAACATTCTCCCACAGGTGCTATTTTAGCCGTCTTCATGTGAGAATGAATGTGGGTGGAGCAGCTGCTGGAGGGAAATCTCTGCAGCCTGATTCAACACAGTCCCTGCACCAGTCATGAATGGGCCAGTGTGGAAGGGCTGGCCAAGGGGTAAGCCATAATTATACAGATCCAGTGCCCCAAAACCCCTGTACAGGGTGTTCACAAGCACAGCAGTCAATCTTACAGTTAATGCATACCCTCAAACCAAATTTAATTCCTCCTCAACACAAAATCCAGTTACTTGTGCTCTGCCCGGGAGGGGGGGGAGGATGAATTTTACCCTAAATACATTTTAAAGTTGTTTTAAAAAAAAATTGGTAATGATTTATATTGTTTCATAACTCACAGCAGAAATCTTTCTAAACAGAAGGCCAAACGCTGGATCCATTAAAATAAATGAGAGTTTGCCATTGATTTCAGTGTGAGAAGGATGCATCCAGAATGGTAGCGAAAATATACATTTGACTATTAAAATGAAGTCACTTGAACAATGACATCATTTTCCATTTGACTCACCGATCACTCCTACACTTTTTAAGATATTTTTTTCTTCACAGGATAAGTATAAATCCACAGAATTTACAGCAAACTCCATTCCCAAACCTGACCCTGGTAATTATTCCAAATTACCCGATTTGACAGAGTCTGAAGCAGTGGCACTTAACTCAGGTATAGCATTATGCCTTCTTTTTCTTTTTTTAATCCTCTTCTTTAAATCAGAAAATTGATACGGCACTCAAGATTGAAGTAAATGACTGGAAAAAATAACTCTAAGAAATAAAAACATAGCCATCAATATCATCTTACTTTGCACACTAACTGGAGTACAATTAGGAAGACTTTGAATTTTCTAATGCCCTTTTTAGTCCTCTGCACTCACATTTTCTAAAAATCCTTCCTGGGACATATGGCGGTCTGAGCTGTCACGGGCTCCAGAGAGCCAGTACCTACTTGAGGAATTATATATCTGAAGATGGAGCTGGAGAACCACATTTCCAATACAGACGCTCCATTTGCTGCTTCTTAATGACTATGATCACTGAGCACAATAGAATTTGGAGTTTTGAATTAGACACAACTGGCACCTTAACATTTGGCATTCTTTACTGTAGCTTCTACAACCCCAACTGTCTTAGTTAATTCTAAGGAACCTATGACCCTGCTATCTAAACACCAGTTTATATACATATAGGTTACATAGTTGCATACAAGTAATTAATTATGTATACATGCAGTCTCTGGATATGAATCTGTGTTTCTAAGATTCTGGGGGCAAAAAAAACGTAATAAGAAATTTTAAAATATCCTTGCAACTATCCGGCTATATGGAAATAGCTTTGTTATTAAATCTCATTAGATCCATTATAAATATTGAAGCTGTGAAGGGATCTGTGATCCTCAGCATGGATACAATCTGCCTAAAATACCAAAAGGATTGCTTTCCGACCTCACACTCAGTTGCAAGCCTCTTTCTACAGCTCCAGTGAAACTGTTTGATAGCATGGCCATTTGCAGTACGCTTGGGGTTTCAGTGAATGGCTATTGGCATGGATTCCAAAACCCACAGCTTTTGTGTTTGAGTACCACAATAGTGGGGTACAATTACAGAGCGAATTGGCCCATTAAACCTTGGGAATAATGACAGCTGCTGGTAATTACTCCTAATCCACTAATGAGCTATTGTTTGCTACCAGTATTAAATGTAAGCCTAATGACATGAAAAAAGCACAATACAGCTACCAAAACCTTCTACTAAATCAACTTAATTGTATAGATGCTTGCTTAGCACCTGTCTTGTGATGCTGATTCATAGAGAATTGTTTTAACTGCAACATGATCTTCTGTGGATTATGTTTCCTTCACCTTAGGGCAGGTTCAGAAGTCAGAAAACAGGAACCGATTAATTTGCTGGTTTTAGTATTAAGATTTATTGTACATATTGTGGCTTTTTCTTGAAGTTGATTGGCAGACATATGAAATTGACCAATAGCAGGGAAAGCATTGAAGCAATAAGAAGGGTAGACCATTAAAATTCCCTAGTAGGAAGGGTAACATTCAAACCAAGTGCAGTACAATTTAATGTCAGGTCTATTGGAACTATACATTTATTAAGCAAAAGAAATGATAAATGAAATATATAAATTATCATGACAGCAGTTGTGTAAAACCAATCAACTTTAGCTTAGGAAACTTTAAATGCCAAGGCTCATGTTTTCATTACTTTTCCAAGATTTGGTACAGGTTCATATTTTTACAAATTCAAGGCAGTGAATTTATTACTTTCACAGCAAACTCAGCGAAGTTCTACGCCAGGAAAATTGCAAAAATGTTATGAGTTTAGTGAAAACACCTCTTTCTGGAAAAAGTTGAATTTTTGCTGGTGACACCTGCCTTTTGCTGTGTGTGTGTGTGTGTGTGTGTACATAGGGGTCGTTGTTGGTTTTTTGGTAGGGGGGGTGTTTGTTGCAAAACTATCAATATTAAAACTGAACTCTGCAATTCCATGAACTCACCATACTCATTTGCTCCCTTTGCTCCCCCTTTCTTAACAAGAACGTCCTAAGGTGTCACTGTCTCCTAAAGAGAAGGAGAGCATACGACAGTGGTATGATGCGGTGTGAGTTGGCTGGCTAGCTGCTACTTCAGGTAGATTCCATGTTGTTGTAGCTGTGTTGGTCCCAGGATATTAGAGGACAAAGTGGGTGAGGTAATCTCTTTATTGGACCTACTTCAGTTGGTGAGCGAGACAAGCTTTCAAGCTTCCACAGAGCTCTGCTTCTTCTTCTTCTGGTACATTGCAGATTCAGCTCCTGCTGGGAACTTGATTAGGACCGCCACAGATTTCCTGTAGAACTGTGAGCAAATCATATTGACTCTATTCTCACACTGGGGTAAATAAGGAAGAACTCCACTGAAGTCAATGGAGTAAAAAATGTGAGATCAGAGACTGGGCCCTTAACCATTCTGAAGTCCTTACTTGAGGTAAGGACTTGATTTTGACAGAGTAATACTCTTCAGGATTTGGCCCTCTTTATATATAGGGTCAGATTCTCAGCTGGTGTTAATTAGTATAGTTCCCTTAAAGACAATAGAGCTTTGGTGTCCTGATTGACATCAGATGAGGATCTGGCCAAATGTTTTCTCTTCAGTAAGACTGGGATAATATCACCAGCAACCTCACCAGGAAACATTTTGTAAAGTGCTTTGAGATCCTTGGGTAGAAATCACATTACCTATGGACGTGATTATTGTTACTCCATGTAAATAAAGCAGGCGGTATTCTTTTATATTAATCATTCAAGGTCTCTGCATTATAATTATTCTGATACGAAAAAAAAATCTGCCCTTCAGAAAATTTGTATTCTGGTCCAAATTATTCATCCCTCTGATCCTCTTTCAAACACCAACATTTAGCTTTTGCTTCTCCATAGCACCCTGCTATAAATTTGTGTTTGGTGTGAAAATTGAGTAACTCTGGCCCATAAACGTATTGCTCATTCGTCTGTATTTATTCAAAGAGTTCCCATAAAAAAAACCCACTGGTCTCCATCCTATAAGCAATGTGATGAGGAATTTTTAGTCTGAATGCAAAAATCTTAATATTATATTATATTTATGATTTCTCAGTGCCGAGACAGCTCTTGGCATCACAAGTCTTTTCTTTTTCTTTTCCCTTCCTTATCCCTGTCAAAGGATTCTTTGCTTCCTAAACATTCTCAGACCACATGAGGAGACTGAAAGCATTAAACCAAAAGAGCAAGTAGTGCAGTGTGGAGACTAATGTGTTGCTGTTTTTTATGAAAGCTATTTGACTCTCAGTACAAACAAAATGCACAAGTCTATTGTGCCACCCAGGCTAGGAATTCCAAAGCCTGAAGATTGTTCAACTGCTTTTGAAAAGCCAGGCATGTTTTGCTGAACTGGATTGGGAACTTTTTCAAGGCACAACTTTTGAATGAGAAGAAATAAGAGATTATAGACAAAAGAAGGGGATAGAAATGCAGTGTTCTCCCAAAAGTATCCAGCTTATAATATTGACTATGCCTACGTATTTTCTGACAAGAGGTATTTAATCTTGTAATTTATTTTGTGAATCCAAATAAATTAGGTTAAATTCTGATATTTATCTGTCCAATGATCTGGTCATTTGTATTCCTCTGGGGATCATTTTGTGCATATTTTCCCTCGTGTGTAGGCTGGACACTGATCAGAATGCCTGGCTGTGGACTTAATCTATACATTTTCCGATTATCATTCTTTTCTGGATTCATTCAGTGAATATGTGCTCATCCGTAAAAATCTGGTGAATAATCACCATTAACCCACATAATCCCTCATATGATATTTAAAATAATGTAAAGTCCTTTGGGGAGCACGGGTGAAAATGAATATATATAATATAAAGTTGTATTAATGTTTCATGTGTCTTTAAAGCTAGGGGCATGAAAGGATTGGTTTGAGTAAGGGAGGCGGTGGAGCTGTCTTTTGCAAACTTAACTTATGCTGGCCTTTTTAGCCTATTAATTTGCACCTTTTTCCCTTTTGTCTCTTTCCCGTGTATCCCACCAAAGCTCCTGTGGATAAACCTGACGTCAGAATTCAGAGAGATTAAAATTTAACTGAGAAACCAATTTACACACACCTGTTCCTTAAATTCCTTTCAAATCCCCAGATAAGTGCTAAATATCTGAGGGTAGAACTCTTGGCCCTCACAATATATATTTCAACCATTCTGATGTAAACTGTATCCTGTGATTGTGGAGCCTCCCCTTCTCATTAAAACATTCCGGGCAGTAATAAATCTGTCTAGTTGGGACTAATTTATGTCTAAGCAAATGATTTCCCATTTTTTATAATATAAATGTTTAGACTGCAACATTCTCCCCTCTCTGGAGATTGTGTATCTACAATCATGGGAGCAGCGATCTCACTAACACCGTTTCACGCATACTACTTTTACTGTGCCCGGCTCAGCAGGCCAGTGGTCTCTTTAGTGCCTGGAGAACACTTTCCAGACCATACGAACGTCTAATGCCAAGCAGACAACGCTGCGATAGCTCAGAAACAAAGATAACAATTACAGCATCTGAAAAGTAGAAGGAACTCTCTTCGCTGAACCGTCAAGGAAAGCAATTGTGCCCTTTCGTAGAAATAAAAAGAAGGAAAGAAAAGGAGTGAGGGTTTCAAGGATTTTACAGATCAGAGCAGAACTCTACACACCAAAAAATACCTTTGTTCCAAAACGTATCCCAGGCTTTTTTATTTAAAATATATTTTGTGAAGCTTCCAATATGTTTAAAGAAACAAGACAAACAAAGGGAAAAGTGAGAGTACAGGGACTCAACATAATACAACAAGGAATTAATACAATACATTCACTCTGGCAAAAATAAAAGCCATGGTACACATGCAAGGGCAAAATGATAATGACTTTAGTATGCTTGTTACATTCTTATAATTGTTCACTCTGGGGATCACTTACTCAAGTAGTCCCAAGGGGTTCAATGAGACTGCTCACATGAGTAAATGCTCACTAGTGTCAGTAAGAGCTCCGCGATCTGGCCCAGTATAACAAGTACAGTATTTTGTGGGTCAAATTCAGTCCCTTTTTGGTTATGTGACAGGCAAACGTTAAGGAATGAAAAGCAGCTTTATTATGGGTCCATATTCCAGCTGCTCCTAATCCTATATAGACTCCTCCCACTCAGATTCTTCCCATTAGGGCCAGGAGTACTCTGTGAGCAGAGGTAGGCCATGAATACACTATAACATTCCAAGCACACTCCCTAATACCAACCCAGAAAAAGCCCATCATGGTGTGAATTGTGCAGGTTAAGCGAACCCTGGAGTGAGAAGGAACATCTCATCTCACCAGGCAGCCTCTTTTCTTGCATATGCCTTTCTGGAAGAGACAAACTGCATTTGGCTGTAGGAATAATGCAATTTTTATTGAGCCGTTAATATCAACACAGTGCTAAGTGATATACAGCGGAAAACATGTATTCCCAGGCTGACTGCAAGTCTTTTCCTCAGTTTCTAATATTTGCAGACATGAAGATTTCCCAAGGCTGAAGCTAAGTAGGTCATTCTGCTGTTACCCACCCATGGGTCAATTTGTAACTGGGCTGCAAATTATTCTATTGTATTCTCCTACATTTATTAAGAGACCAGCCCTAACAGGAATCCTAACTCCAAAAACACCCTCCAATTTTAGGAGGGCTGAAACTGCAGCTCTGAACCCAGATCACAGTTTTTCATCCATTTTTAATGCCACAAAGGACCATTATGATCCTCTGGTCAGGTCAACAAATCTCACACAGTCATTTCTGCGTCAAGACCATAACTTGTGGTTGAGCTATTGCATATGTCTGTTAGAAACATGACAGCTTGTCTCTGCAATGCACAGAACCAGAACCTTGACTGGGAACTTCCAACGTTTGCAGGTGAGGGTTCATAATCCAGGTCCGAAGCCTGAGCTGAGGTTGTAGATCTGATCAGCTCTAGTTTGATTGCCCACACTGGCGTGAGGGCTATCAATGGGACAACTCAGGTGCCTAAAGTTACTTATGTTCTGAAGCATTTGCGGAGGTAGGACATAGGAGGCATGCACTCATTTCAGTTCTGTGATGTCTATTGCTCCATCTTATGTTATATCTCTACCAATATCAGATCTTGGTTGACTATAATGTCAGTACAGCAATTTCGTTTTGTCTGCCTTCCTGCCCCAAACACATCAGACACCATTTTATCTCTAAGACAGTAGATTCCAGCCTCCCTTTCTTTTCGTTAGGTTTCCCCATCTAATAATACTTAGCCATGAACAGAGAATTGTGTGGGATTATCAAGGATTTTTAATTCATTAATTTGGATACATTTTATGTGCAGAGTCACCATGTGTTCAGATCAAGACTGAGCTAGAACCACACAAATATTACACACTGCCTTGTTAATGCCAGCAAAGCCCTTTTTATTGCATAATTCTGCAGCCTGTCTGTCGTTTTTATTTCATTAATTTTTATCCTGATAATTGGAAGCAGCTTCTCGCTTTGTTTTCTTAAGGTTTAATGAGCTTCATAACTTCATGCCTCCCACTGAGGGGGGCTTTAGGTTGCTTTGCACTCTAGAGGACTGCAACACCTTTCACCTTTTACTATACAGCAATATAAGACCATGCTTATTGCCTTTTGGTGATCATAGAAGCGTAAAAATGTAAGGCTGGATGGGACCTTGAGAAGTCATGTAGTCCAGCTCTCTGCACTGAGGCAGGACCAAATAAACCTAGACCATCCTTGACTGGTGTTTGTCCAACCTGTTCCTAAACACCTTCAATGATGGGGATTCCATCGCCTCCCTTGCTACCCTATTGCAGTGCTTTAACTGTCCTTATAGTTAGAAAGTTTCTCCTGCTATCTAAGCTAAAGCTCCCTTGCTGCAGATTAAGCCCATTACTACTTGTCCTGCCTTCAGTGGATGTGGACAATGACAGATCACAATCCTCTTTATAAACAGCCCTTAATATATGTGAAGACTGTTATAAGGTCCCCCTTCAGTCTTCTTTTCTCCAGCCTACACATGCCCAGGTTTTTTAAACCTTTCCTTCTGGGTCAGGTATTCTAAACTTTATGTGTATATGAGATGTATATAAACATAGATATCATGTGGAGATGCTATTCATGCAACACATCATTCTAAGATTTTCAGATTCCTTATTGCAGTGACAGTGGTGGGACAACAGAATACAACTTTGTAACAACACTAGAACCTCTATGTCTCCTCCATATATAATGCATATCTTGGTTGCAATGTCCCAGGCTGTGACACAGACCTCTCCAAAATGTTCCAAGCCCAATCTGTATGAATAGAGTCCCCCTGTGTTACCTCTTTCTCCAAGGTATCATTTCCTTCTTGCATACACACTTGATTTGCATGATGTTTAAAGCAATCTGGCCACATAGGTGGAGGTTAGGATGGCTGCCTTTGCAATGACGTGCTTTCCAATTGGGGTTTATGAGGAAAGATTAAAAGCACTAAATATGAATAGCTTTTAGGGGGCACATAACTTCCTACAAGGGTGAGAGGAATTGTTTTGGTTATATGACTAAGGGTGTTGGTTTCCAGGGAGTACAAAGACTATGACTTTAACTAGGTCTTTTGCAGGTTCTCGAGGAGTTAGGGGAATGCTTCTCGAACTCTCTCATTTTCCTTCTATACCTATTCATGGCTAGTCATGATCTAACTCAATATATGCTTTGAAGCTTTTCTCCTATAAAAATGGTTACTCCCCGGTTGGAATTGGGTATAGGACAAACATTCTCATACCTCCTCTAAATCTCCATGATGCTTGTTTCTCCCACCCTCACAAAAAAACCTCAACCCAATCTGGTTATATTGAGAATTTTAAATACTAGTCGTGTCCAGTCCCGGATGGTAAGAGAAGTAACCGAATAGAAAAATCCACACTTGGTATCCATTTGGTTCAATTGTACATTGGTGATTAATTAGTGTTTGGACCCACTGGAGAAGCTATTGCAGTCATTCTATCAAGGATCTGATAGGAAAAGATAATCTTGTTACAATTTAAAATCTCAGACACAGATACAGTCTCCCCACCCATTTCAATTTCCACTGACTAAGTCCATGATTGCATTTTTCAAACATAATTATTGTGAGTTCTCTCATGTGGTTCATCTTTGATAACTACCACAAGGCCCATAAAGATGATTTTTAAAAAAGTCAGTAGTAGCCCTTCAGGTCTTGAAAGAGCCATGTCAGTCAATGATAACGTAAGAACAGCCATACTGGGTCAGACCAATGGTCCATTTCGCCCAGTATCCAGTCTTCCAACAGTGACTGGTGCCAGAAACTTCAAAGGGAATGAACAGAACAGGGCAATTATCAAGTGATCTATCCCCTGCTGTCCAGTCCCCGCTTCTGGCAGTCAACGGCTTAGGGACACTGAGAACATGGTGTTACATCCCTGCCCATCCTGGTTAATAGCCATTGATGGACCTATCCTCCATGAGCCTATCTAATTCTTCTTTGAACCCTGTTATAGTTTTGACCTTCACAACATCCCCTGGCAAAGAGTTCCACAGGTTGACTGTGCGTTGTGTGAAGAAGCACTTCCTTTTGTTTGTTTTAATCCTGCTGCCTATTAATTTCATTGGGGGACCCCTGGTTCTTGTGTTATGAGAAGGATTAAATAACACTTCCTTATTTACTTTCTCCATCCCAGTCAAGATTTTATAGACCTCGATCATATCCCCCCCCGCCCCAGTCATCGCTTTTCTAAACTGAACAGTCCCAGTCTTTTTAATCTCTCCTCATACTGAAGCTGTTCCATATCCCTAATCGTTTTTGTTGCCCTTCTTTATACTTTTTCTAATTCTAATATATCTTTTTTGAGATGGGAGAAAATTTGAGAAGCTTGGAAATTAACTTCATTCACGGAATCATCATATTTTATATTATACAGATCAATCAAACTCCAATATTAATGGACAGAGATGGTCAGACATGTTTGTCAGACTTGTGACTCATATAAGTGTCAATGCTGGATAATAAGTTCATTCTGATCTAAGATATAAAAGTTTATCCTGGTACATATACATTCAGATTTTTGTATCTCTTCCTCTCTAATTCTTTGAGGTTACAGATGACTGGACTAAGCAGTATGTGATAAATGTTCTTACAGCATGTGCGAGAGAATGCACATGCCTCATAGGGGCAAGAACCTATCTGGTCACAAAGGCCCAAAGCCATCATTAAGGAATAATTTTGTAAAGAAAGTGTTAGAAGCCCATCAGTTGAGACTTTTAACTAGACGTAGGGCAGAAAATTAGACTAGAAAATGAGCTAGAAAACGTAAAATACTGTAGGGAATTACTCTGTATTTGACTGCATGTGATTGACTAGATTATGAACTGATAGGTCTTTTCCTCTCTAGCTTCTATGGTGTATGTCTTACGAACCCCACCGTGTTTTTACTCCATGGGCTAAAAGTGTCTTGGGTCCATTACCTTTTCAGAGGGGATTTATGAGGCTATATTGATCCAGATGTATCTTTTTCATGTATCTACTACACAGCATACTAGTGAGTTGGAACCTCATACTGCAGCTGGTGTCCAAACAAATTTCTGGAGCTCATTCCAAATACTTCTGACTTTGAAAGACTTTGATCATAAACTTTAAGCAACTGACAGAGCATGGTAAGTGTATGTAACCACCATCCTTCACCGCGTGGACAATGTTAGCACCACTGCCTGATATGACAGCCCTGTGTCGCAGAGGGCTATGGGCAAAGCCACACTCCATGCCACAGCAGTGTGGTCTGTATAATGCAAAGAGCTACGTGTTTCTTAATGGCATGTGGTTTGGAGTAGGGCAGTTTTCTGCAGGAATGCTCTCACATTGCCCAAGGTGCTTTGGATAGGACACAAAATGAACTCTAACTCTGATCCACGCAACATGACACCTGGCTTCTGATTAGTCATTACCAGGGATCCTCATTTTCTGTGATAAAAAACCCAAAAAACATTAAAATCTGCATTTTTCCATGATTAAAATGAAGCGCTGAACTTTAGTTTCCCTAGCCTCAATATATATATGGGTATCAGTTGAACACAATGTTTATCGATATGCAATAGAACCCCGTTTATCCGAGCCCCCGTTATCTGGCTCGCTCTACTAACCGAACCACCAGCTGCCCAGGGCTTGGGCTGTCAGCTCTGTGTGGGGCTGTGTGGGGCTGACAGCCTAAGCTCCAGCCACCTGGGGCTGACGGCCTGAGCCTCTCCCCACCCCCGCATCCAACCTTAAAATAAGGGTTTGCCAATTCTCCTGATTATCCTAGTTTTTGATTATCCAATCTGGCCTCCGTCCCAATTAGATCGGATAAACAGGGGTTCCCCTGTAAATTTAAAGCACATTTAAAAATCAGCCAGAAGAGGGGGAGGGTTGTGTGCATTGAATAAGTGACACTGGTACTTGCAGTAAAATTTAGTTAATAGTTCATCTATGATTTTATTTTTTCACAAAATGTAAAAATGAAAGGTTCTCTGTAAAAACACAAATTACTCGTTTTTCTGTGGCAAATGGATTTCTAAGTTACGCCCCATCACCCCATGGGGGGCGGGGGAGAGAGGTTCATCACAGCCCCGCAGTCGAGCCTGAAAGGCTGCCCCGTGTCTCGGGGCTGCACAGCTTTGTGGCCTTGGTCCTTAATACACCCCTGGCTCTCCGGGCAGGGCAACCTAGCGGCTGGAGTCTGTAATACAGCCCTTACTGTTAGGGCAGTGCGGCCTACCAGCTGGAGTCCATAATACAGCCCTTGCTCTCGGGGCAGCACAGCCCAATGGCCAGAGTCAAGGATACGGCCCTCCTGTCAGAGCAGTGTGGCCTAATGGCCAGAGTCCATAATACTGGTGAGCAGGGCCACCACCTCAGGGTGGGAAGTGGCCAGGAGAGGGGGACCTGGGCCCGCCCTCTCCACCGGGTCCCAATCCAGGGCCCTATGAGTGGCGGGGTTGCCCACCACCAGCTCGGTGGGGTGCCAACTGAAACACGCCAAGCCTTGGTCCAGTTCTGTAACCGTTTCCCCGCAAAACTTCCATGGGTTACTTCCTACCCGAGTCTCTGGGATTCTACATCTCTGGCATTCTCCGGTATCTCCCCTCTCTGCAACGTCCTGTGCTGGTGTGTCGGGGTCCGTCTCCGACTGGCTGGCCTCTGCGTCTTGGAGTGCAGGCGGTCCTCCCTCAGAAGCTAGCGACACACCTCCTTCCCCGCCAGTGGTAAGCCCCGTCTGAGCTGTTTCATTGCACACACCTCAGCTCAGCAGCCGATTCTCACCCCAACCCTATGGAAATGTAAGGCTCATTGTATACGTGTCGCCCTTGGCTACCAATTGCTTCTTGTCTTGAACATACTGCAAAATATTCTCCTTTTGCGCTCTCAGGAGCGGTCCTCTTTTCCTCTTTTCCTTATTTGCATGGCCTAATACTGAAGGAGCCCAACTTTCAAATGTAATCGTTATTCCTTTTTAATCCCATCTGCTGTCCACAAGTGATGAGCCACCCTCAGAAGTCCTGGCTTATTATCCAAAGCTTCTCTCATCACTTAGCAGCTCCTTCCCACACTCAAATACACAAACACAAGAATGAAGGGTTTTTATACCTCTGCTCCCATTCCCCCCATGGTCACTTCAGCTTGGCTGAGTACTGAGCTGTGACTCCTGTAGCAAAAACATCTTTTCAATACAGAGAGCATAGTAGCAACATCAGGATTTTACAGGTCACACTGAGCATCATGTATTTTTAACTTTAACAACCAGGCCGTTGTACTCTTACAAGGCAGAAATAAATAGCCTTCCTTTGGTGAAATCCGCATTTGTTTGGGGTGCTCAGATATGGACACTATTTTCTGGGACACTACTTGAAACTGGGACCCTTGTGAAAAGGCTGTGAAATCTTCCAGATCCATAAATTAGGTGGAAAGTAGGTTTTACACTTTGGATTAGATTATACACACGCACCTGCCCTTAAATTGTCTCACCTCAGATTCCTGTACTTTTCCTAATTGCATCCTAATTAAATGTTCTAAACATTTTCCCCAGATAACTCCCTTACATGTAGGCAATAATGTAGCAAATACATCTCCATCTCAATAGACAACTTTGGAACCAGCAGGCCCGGGTCTGCAAAGTGTGGAGCATCCTCCAATCCCATTGATTTAAGAGTGCTCAGTATATTCTAAGAGGTGCTTTGCAACTTGCATGATCAGGCCCAATAGAACCTTTTATCAGTTTTGCAACTGTGATAGGGTTCAAGGTATCAACTGGTTGGTTAAGACATCACATCATTACATGTTCAGATCTGAATCTTTTTGTAAATTCTACTTTCTTTGTTTATTTGCTTATTCAATGTATTCTGGGTTCAGATCATGTATTTGTTTGTTGCCCTATGCTAAAGCACTAGGCATTGTCTGAAAGGCACTTTTGTGACTCAGCACTGGATGATAATTTTAATAAACTTTTTTCCTAGAAGCAACTATTACTCAACCTTATTGTCTGTTCATCAGAAACCATATTTCTTTCATTCACATCTAACTTCTAATCCAGACAAACAATGTTACAATAGAGATCCATTCGCTGCTGACTTCCACACCAAAACCACTGCTGTAACATAGGTTCTACCCTGCCTGACAGTTATGAAGACTCTACAGACCTGACAAGACCTGGCTGAAGTATTTCATGAGAAATTCTGGGCACTGATAAAATCTTAACAAAACAAAGCATATGTTTAAGTAGCTCAAGATTACGTTTGCCCCCTTTATGTGCAAACCACAGTTTAAAAGAACAGCCAGCAATGAAGCCAACAGGTGGGTGTAAACCTGTGTCATAATGTCACCAAACGACATTTAAGCCAGTGAAATTGTCAGATATTTGAAAAAGAGGGGATAAGTAATCCCCATAACAATGGGGGTGCCAATCCCGTCTCAGATGAAATAAAGATAGCATTGGGGAACATGGCCTTCCCCAAATACCACTGAGTACAGGAGATTTAAAGAGTAGCAAATTTAGCAAACAATGGTAGCATGCTCAGGAGTAAATGTTTCTGTAGCGAGCGACTGAAAAACTATATGTTCTCTAATCTGTTAGCATGGGGAAAGCAAGGGTTTGTCCTATCACATTCGCTGCTTGCTACAGCTGCCACCAGGCACCGCAGTTATTAGTATGGTTTTATCATTCTTTGCCCACTACCATCTCTCCTCTTCTTTTGGACACTGAAATACTCTGAGCCGGGCTGCTACAACTCATTAACTGATGGAGGGGAACACATTCAATGCTATATTAATTATACCATCTGGCAATGGTTAGGCTGGAAACCACATGGGACTTTACTAATGGGACTACTGTTGAACCTAATTTATGCGTACATAATGGTCTCGACTGCTACCTTGCCCTTCCAACAGCCCCTCCCTATTGTCTTACCTGTCGTGTTTTGTCTACATTTAAATTGTGAACATCCTGGGAGAAAGGCTCTCCATGTGTTTGTTTTTACAATGTGTAGGATGATGGGGACCTGACCCTTCACTGAGAGCCCAAGGCACTACCAGAAGGTCCAGCTTGACATAGTCTTGACTGGGATGATTTAGTTGGTGTTGGTCCTGCTTTGAGCAAGGGATTGGACTAGATGATCTCCTGAGGTCTCTTCCAACCCTAACATTCTAAGAGCTTGAGGGAATGTTTTGATTTTGGTAAATGTCAATGGAATTGTTGAAAATTTTGAAATTTCAAAAACATATTCACATTTTTGAAAAAAAAAATGTTTGTGAAATTATTACTAGGTGGGGGTGGGGTCAACAAAATGTAGTGAATTTTAAACCTGTGACGATGAAGTGGGTTAAAATTCTCCAAAACGACTTGCAAGGGTCTCTGTGAAACATGGCTAAAATATGAACAGCCTACGTGTGTCACCTTCTACAAGTATCATTCTGCTCCTATTCACAAGCATAAATCGGGATGAAATTGAACGAAGGAAAATTCAGGCTGAGCTTGAGGGAAATGTCCCACCCGCAATTCCAATTACTGCACTTAATTCCCACAAGTATCTTTTTCAGAAGGTGCTACTTCCAGGAAGGCCAAAATCAAGATGCAGTCCCCCAAATAGGAGGAGAACAGCACAGAGAATAAACCACCTGATCGCCTCGTCCTAATATGCAGATATCTAAGGAGGCATCCAGAGTTGCTAGATCACTTCATCTCATGCCTAACGTGCTTACAACGCAAATTAAAAAGCAGTCACAATTTTGCTAGCTTTTAAGGGATGAATTACTCTACACAAACTGAAAGGCCACTCACAGCAGGATTTATACTCCCAAAAGCACGTTTATGAAGCAATGTGCTAAGTGACCTGGAAAAGTACACAATAAATAAGAATCTTGTCTATACAGGAGCTTTGCATTCTATAATAAGGCTATAGCTGTATATGGATCATGTTGAATAGAAAGCTATTTACTTATTTCTGTACATAATTCCACCTAAGATGAGTCAACAGCCAGTGTAAATAAAAGCTTTATAGTCACTTGTCACTAGAAAGAACTGCCTCAAAAGCTGTCAGTTGAATCTGGAAGGCAATCTATAGTGTGCACCACGCACATGAAAATGAAAGGCCCTATGCCTCAAATCCACACCGGTTCTTGTATTGTTGCCATCATTTTACAGCAAGCTTAAGATCAGTATCTCAAGGGACTGGTTTGTAAAATTAATCTGCCCTGGGGTGAGGTTTTAGTATAGGCTCTTGGTCAGCTTTCTGGGTTTCCTTTGTGGGAGGTCTTATTGCCCAGACCTGACTGCACAACAAGGTACACAGCTTAACACACTAGTATTGTTGGAGCTACCCTAAGAAACAGACATCTAAAATGTTTGGCTTTTGTACGTTTCCAAACCCTCCTGCCCTTTCAATCAATTAGCTCTCCCGTACTGGGCAGATGGAATCTTCTGAAATTGAGTTCGACACTATGAAGTCCTTGCTCAGTAAACTAGCTCAGCCATTAACTGTGAAACAACACAACTGATCAAGTTACCTCAGAATCCAAAGCTACTCACGGAAAATATACACACACTACATAATTTAATGGAGATGTATATTTAAAGGAGGCTTCTTCTTTACAATATGGTCTTCCTGAAATGAAGTGGACAGTCTGTATGCCCTCGACTGCTTGGATGAGAACTGCCATCTGTGTGTCATAGGTTCCTAAATATCTTTTAAAAGGTGGCTCTATATTGCTAACTGTTAATGGAGATTCTCCAATATTCAAGCGGTAGAGCCTGCTTTTTCTGAGAAAGATCGGAGTTCCTTTCCTATTGTCACCATGAGATTCCCTCAAGTCACTTTGTGCAACAGATCGTTATATGGCCGTGTCAATGGCCACAGATTTGTTGCATCATATTTGTTCTGAGATTCCAGCCTCTCCCACCTATGTCCTCCTTTACAAAAAAAAATACTACTAATAAAATGGTTGGGCTTTGTGATTTGCTCCAGGAATTACAAACTACAAAAGAGCAAAATGAGATACTAATGGCAGAGTATTTGTAACTGCCTTATGGAAAGAACAGTAGCTACATTTTCAGAGATTCCACACCCTTGTTTAATTTAGATTCCCTATTTTTTAAAAACTATCACAGCACACAAGCTCAATGCTTTTGGATTAACAACAAATACTTGTCAGCAAATAGTACATTAGCTGGTTCTTGGCAGTTTATCAAAACACATCATGGAATTGAGCTGCTGATGTTTACAGAGAGAAAGGGAAGGGCAGGACATGCTGTATAACGGGTAGCAACTCATTCTCTTCACACAGGATTGAACTCATAGAAGAAAAGATTCAGTGAAGCCATTCCACGAATAAAAGAAGGGAAATATTTTTTAATCAGTTAAAACTGTTTTATGGGCTGTGATTAATTAAATGTCCACCAGTTTCTTTACATTCATTGTTGTAGCATCCATCAAATAGCATGCAGGCTTTTTATTAAATCTACAAACCATTCTAATAGAATAGAAATAGACAGGACATGAGCAAAGTTACTAAACTAATTTGTATTTCCAAGTTATATAATTCACCCTGCACCTAACAGAAAATATAGACCATTTACGATGAATGCATTAAGAACACCTGACTCAGTCTCTAACACTGGGTTTTTCTTTTAGTTATTATATTTAACATTTATACTGCAGTAGAGCTTAGGAGTCCCAATCAAGGGTCCCATTGTTCCGGGAACTGTACAAAAGAGTTTACAATCCAAAGAGAAGTGGGAGAGGTGATAGAGTCACTGTAATTACTGATTGATGAAGTATTCATTAGGTACATAAGTGGGCACTTAAGTACAGATATATCAAGATCAGGTTTAAGCTGTGTATTAAAAAATGGCTGACTCATTATAAATGATATAAAATGTATTCAGAGATAAAATAATTCTGCAATAATGCTACTTCTCAACTAGACTGAGTGCAACTGAACAGTGGAAAAATGAAGAACTAGAAGCCATTTGCTTCCGTAATTCAGATTTCAGGTTTGCTCAAGAGTATTGAATGAATTTTCAAATACATCTTTCACTCCATAAAATACTTCTCATTTGCTATAACAAACCAATTTGCAGATGTGTGAGGGATTAGTTAAACAGATGTCAAGAAGGTTATTTTCATATTCAAAAGTCCTTGCTTTAGGAAGTGTTAGTTTCACAGACAGGTTATTCTTAGGTGTATTTAATTACAGTTGTATTAATGTGAACATTGGCTGAATGTGGGTTCATCCCATCTGCCATTCAGTCTCTCCCCTAGTTTAGGAAAAGGCCTCAAGTTAACTAGCAACAGTAACAACGTAGATTCTGTGACATTATTGAAAACCAAACATAGGTAGCAGCCTCATGCCCGTGACTTGGGTTGTCACTTGAGGACAAATTTTATCTTCCCAACCTCTCTGTGCTCCACCCACATAAGTCTTGATCACTTGGCCTTCATATGGATGGAGTGGGTTGCACTCACAAGGAATTGTTTCTCCTTAACAGCCTACCTTAACCATTATGGGCCAACCTTTCTGACAGTCAGTATCATCTTGCTCCACAAGTGGTCCCACTGACTTCAGTGTGACTATTGGGGAAGTAAGTAGTAAACAACATGAATAAGATTATCAGAATCTGGTCACAGTAATCGTAAAACCAAAGAAGCCCCAATGCCGACTGAGTAGTCCCACTGATTTCAGTGGGAATTCTTGAGTGAGTAAATCCTTATCAGTGTGAGTAAAGGTTCCACAATGTAATATAATATAGAATAGCATTTATTTTATTGTATTGTATCGTATTGTTGCTGACCTGCAGCTTGTGCAGTGTTTCTCAAACTGGGGTTGCCGCTTGTGTAGGGAAAGCCCCTGGCGGGCCGGGCCGGTTTGTTTACCTGCCCCGTTCGCAGGTCCATCTGATCGCGGCTCCCACTGGCCACGGTTCACTGTTGCAGGCCAATGGGGGCTGCTGGAAGCAGCGGCCAGTAAGTCCCTCAACCACTGCGGACGGGGCAGGTAAACAAACAAACACATGAATTCCATGTTAAAAATACATAATGTAGTGTATGTCTGCTATGCCTGCATTTCCCAAACTACATATGAACATTTGATTTTACAATAATCATTCACTGTTTAATATAAAAAGAACTGTCTTATCATTTATAAGGAATTAGATCTAACACATTACTTTTTCCACTGCACAATGCTTCTTAAAAGCTATCGACATTCACATATTCCTAAGCTTCCAGCTCCTGCTCCATAAAACCTCATGGTTCTCTCCAATTGGATGGATATTGTGTGTTGTTTTTAATGCCAATTGATCATTACTGAGTTGTAATGATTAAAGGCCAGATCTACAAAGGGGCTTAGGCTCCTAACTTCAATGAAAAAGGAAATCAGTGGAAGCCTCAATACCTTTGTGGTTCTGGGCCATATCTGACTAGTCTGTCTTTGTTAAAATGTTTTTTTTAATTGGGTAACTATTATTCTGCAGAGGCACCTAATGGCTTGAGTATGTGACTGAGAGCCAGGAATTCCTGACTTCTAAACCCAGCTCTGATCCTGACTCCCTCTGTAGCCACTATTTGGCAAGCACACTCAACCTCTCTTTATCTCCGTTTCCCATCTTAATAATATTTATTCACCTGTTTCACAGGGTATGGTGAGGGTTAGTTTATGTTCGTAAAGACCCTTGGAAGACGTAGAGCACTACAGAAACGCTAAATGTCACTATTATTTTTTTAATCGGATGGTATTTAACATATAAAACTGTCTTAATACATCTAAATTAAATTCATATTAGGGGACTTTTAATTTAAAACATTCTGGTAACTTGAAATATCTTGCTCAAACTTAAGATACCAAAATCCTTAAAGCGGAAAGGGCTGCAAGAACCCTAAGATGAAAGGCATTAAAATAAAAACATTTACTCCAAAGGTAAAGAGGCAAAATCGAGTAACCTTGAAGATCAGGAGAGCATTCTGGAAGGTTAAGTTTCCTGAGAATGAGCCAGATGTTTTATTAGCTTTGTCCTACAATAACATACCAGAACATGGTTTTATGCCATTTATCTGCACACAGAATAATAGTAGAGGAATGTATGGTAGAAACTGTTGAAAAGTGTTGCCTTGAACTGAAGGATTTTGCAAGAAATCTGCATCCCAGTAGGGAGGGTGGTACTGGTTTAGCTACGGCTTGAACTATTGCTATCCCTCCATCGATTCCATCAACTGGATTTGAACTCCCAACCCTTTTTTTCTGAGACTCAGAATTATAACTTCTTTTGTTCGGTAAGTGAGTTTGCCTTTTTGTTTTGCTTTTTAAAAAGTTTTCATCCACCTCTCCGTATTTCTAATGGCAACTGGGACAGGAAGCAGAAATACTTTAAGAAAGGGCAATTTTGCCATTTTTCTACTAGCAAATGCCAGGAACTGTTGGGAGATTCACAAGACTGCTCATTATCATGACACTGCTACTTGCTTTTCTGAAACAAGAAGTCCCAGTGTGCTCTGGATAAGCCTGCAGAGTGCTGGACTATGCTCACTGGAAGCAGACTTCTGACCATTATGAGGGTCACCTAGCCCTAATTATTTTCTTTCTGTCTTGTGAGATGGGATCCCATAATGCATGTGAAAAGTAACATTTCTCAGTTGTAGAGTATGTGAACAGAGTATATATGTCCATTGGAAGTACGTCACTTTTGGAAGTGCATCACTTTGGACCAAATTCTGTGCCTGGCTTACATCCAAAGGAATCACAGAGGGTGTTCTCAGTGCAGTCTTTGCCCAGGTGCATCTACATCTAATGTAACTCAGACATCGGACTCTGGTTGTTGACATACACCTTTACTTAGGAACTAGAACTTATGATGGCTCCAAAATTATTGGTCATCCAGGGATATTGTAGGCCACGTCATATTGGTTAGAAAATCATTTATTCGCAATTAACCAGTCTTTTCGAACTGAATCGCTTGATTCAGTATGAAGCAAATGCAATTTCTGGCTAATTATAATGACATAATTCGGTGTGGTTTGTGGGGCGGTAACTCAGCTGCTGTTATTGTGAATAAGGTGAACTGCTTCTCTCAGCAGTTTGGGATAACCTCAGGCAAGAAAATCCTGATGGCACTAAAGATCAAGACATTACTTTTTTTTCCCCACAAAGAAAAAGAAACCATCAGAGGTGAATGCACAGGACGCTCCTGTTGAAAGTGATTGAGTAAGTGTTGACAATTGAACTCTTGTCATTTCACTGAGCGGGTGGTCTTTGTATTTCCTGAGCGGGGCAGCCCCTGCAGCAGAGTGGACTGCTTGCCAAGTGATGGAGTGTTAGGGGCATGCTCATTGGCAGCAATGGTTACCAATTTTCTCCATCTATATTTTCCTTCCTTTTCCTAGCACACATCTGATCTGACAGCTATTGTGTACCTCGGGGTGGAAAAATAATGAAACAGCATTTTGTGACGTACCTTCTGAGGCTGAGTTGAGAACATAGTGCAATTTCTGTCCCTTTTAATTCTAACATCCACTGGGCATAGATTCCTCACACAGGAACAATTCTACCTTTTTCCTAATCCATCCTATACTGTCTATAGAGGACCCTGTGAATTTCAACTTATTTGCAAGTGGCAATTGCAAAGAATTTAATGGTGGCCCCTAGAAGTGGAGTGATGTTCAAACAGGGTATTTTGGCATCTTATGAGCACTGGATGATGCTGATGTTTGTTACTCCTTGCTAGAAACATTTTTCCCACCTCATCACCCAGAGGAATTGTAAATAGAACAAATTGTATTCAGCCTCAATACGGAATCCATCTGAGAGCTGTACAAGTAGCTACATGCACTCCAAATAATGCCTTGCCCATATCGCAAAGAAACATCATCGTTTGTGTAAGAGCCGGATTGGCAGGGAGCCGCGAATATGCTATGGAGGTGCCGCTTTCAATGAGTAGGGCCTGAAGAAAAGTTTCGATGAGAGCTGGGTCCAGATAGAGAGCGAAATGTGGGCAGTTGAGATTGGAAGTCTTCAGACCAACAGGTGAAGTGAAAGAAGCTGTGAAAGAGTCTTGAGTATAATATAGCTTTGCAAGTATTGCTACTGCCCAATAAGGACCTTCATTGACTGTCCTGTTGCTATTGTCACACAGAAAACTCAATACATTATCTAGTGTTATTGTTTCCCTCTAAAGGGCTTGAAATCTAAAGGCTAAGCTGGCCTCGGTTAGAAGTTGCTCTTTACCGATCACTTCTTATTGCATTGGATTGTGCTGTTTATTCCTGATCTTCCTAGAAAGTTGGTAGATTCTACAACACCCATCTAATGCACACCCATGCTTTGCTCACAGACTCGAGATTTGATCCAGCTCCCACTGAAGTCAATGGAAGTTGACTCTCGCCCTCGTGTGGGTTAGTACCCGTCTATCCGTCTAAAAATCCACACACCCACAGGCAAGACTTCTTGCGATATAGCTTTGTCATTCTGAAGTGGCAATGCAGTTGCAAAAACAAGTTGATACATCCGTGTTATTTCAGTGCTTGCTCTCCTTAGCTCTCCTTTTGCAGCCACGTGTTCTACTGACGCTCAGCACTGGAGACAACACCCATTACCACACATGCAGCGCGCTTGGCAGCTGCAGGCTTTCAAATCCCACACTCTGGGATGGATTTTCTAGCAGTCCCTTAAAAGGCTTAAAAGGCTTCTTCTTTGGCCTCTTGTCTGTTTATAAGCATGACTAAGGCATATGGAAATGCCATGGAACCCTATGAAGGCTCTGGATGCTGAGTGGCTGTTTTGATCTAATATCGGAAAAAAGGCTACTTTGCTGCAAGGCATCGTTGACAGAGGAAACAAATCACTGAACCTGATTATATTTGTAACCATAAGATCTGGCATAAAAGCTTCCTCTCTTCCATGCTGAACACAATTTTTTGTAAAAAAAATTAGTTTTTCTCTATGCCTCCGTCTTTGTGGTCCAGAAATACTGTCATCAGTCTAAGATATGTTTGCATAGCAATGTGCAGCCCACCTGCAAAGAATTTCCCCTCGAAATCCAAAATGTACAGGTTCCTTACAACTTGTCCCAGCAAAACCAAGAATAGGATATGATGGGAGAGATCCGCAACAGGTGTAAATCAGCAAAACTTCAAAGAAACTGCCAATAGTCGAAGAGCTGGCCTTATATAGTCTGTGGGCTGTAGTCCACGAAAGCTTATGCTCTAATAAATTTGTTAGTCTCTAAGGCGCTACAAGTACTCCTGTTCTTTTTGCGGATACAGAATAACACGGCTGCTACTCTGAAAATAGTCTGACATGAGGAAGCAAATGTCGCATTTGCAATTAATTCTGAACTTTGGGGGGGGTGTTAAAAATGGAGCAAGCAACAACAAAATCACTAAAATCAGATTTTTCTTTCGTAGTTCCAAATAGTTGCAAAAATAAATAGTTTCAGCAGATCTCAGCCAAAACCTATTTGCCCTTTTATCAGATTAGTCTTCTTTGGCACTGCACTCAGTTAATGAGTTCATTATGAATATTTTCTGTTTCTCCATAAAACAGGTTTTCTTCAAGGTGTTAGTAGAAAAAGTACAATTTTTATTCTCTCCTCTGCTAATCCTAAAAGGGCCAAACTTTCCATCCACCTTTATATTGAGACCAGATACGGGAAGTTCAAGTCTTAAGGGAGAGTTTTACTGAATGTTAGGTGCAAATAAAAATGGACGGTCATAACTGAAACTGCATCGCAGCCTGAACTATAACATTTTGCAATAAGGAAATACAAAGCCTCTACCAAGTTTCTGAAACAAAAGAAAGATTAATAATTCGTTGCAAACTTTTGCAATGCTATGTCCGTTATAGCTCCATTCAGGTTGCTCATTTACTCCAGCTGTGATCTCGCTCTTTAATTTTTTTTAAAGTAAAATATTACCTTCTACATTTCAGACTTTGGCTTGCAGTTAATTTCCAGACATTCCAGATTTGTTCTGTGAGCGATGTGGTGGTTCCTATCTTATTCAAAGATAGGCAAGAGAAGTGCTGGTAACACTCTGCTCTCAAGGTATATCCCACGTAAACACACCATTAGGGTTTTGCTTGTTTTCATAAAAATATGAAATGACCCCTTGGCTGCTGATTCCATGTGCCATATTTAAGAAAGTATTTTCAGTTACAAATTTTGGCTGCCCGCTCCCTTCTGTGTAAAAGATGAATATGTTTTGCTCATTGTTGAAGTGTTAAGTTGTTCATTTCCTTCATATTTCCTCTGAAAAATAGACCTGTGCAACAAGGAGATTTCATTTTGAATGTCATGGTATTTGTAACTTACAAGATAAGTACATTTCAAAAGTTGTCTTCAGAATATTTTCAGTAAACCTCAAGGAGGGGCCCAGCTGCATGGTCTGGCCACGGACTGGTATTAATAACTTTTCCTGAATTCTAAGCCTAGCTCTGACATCAATTCCTTCTCTAGCCTCAGATAAGTCACTTACACTCTCGGACAACTTTTTCTTCTCATAAAACAAGAGTAATACTTACTCACCTGCTTCACAGGGGTGTCGAGAAGACTGAGGTAAGAGTGTAAAGTCCTAAAAAAAAAAACGTTGAATATTTGCAAATTGTGGACTTCAAAAAAGGGACGACATTTTCTAAAACTGGTCCTGTATGAGCAAACTGAGAGCCAAATGTTGCCCTCAACTTTTGGGCACAGCTTTCATTGACATCAGTATATAGCCCATTGTTTGGCCTGTTGCTCTGCTGTATGTGGTTGAATAGGGTTTTCTGCAGCCTGTGAAATACATAAACACTGACATTAATGGAGTGCCAAAGAAGGGATGGATTTGGTAAACTGTAACATTAATGCAGATTCTACCATCTCTGAACTGGAGAGAATCGTGGCCATTGCAGAAAAGATTCTTCATCCCGCCGGTGGATGAATTGTTCTTCAACCGTCTTAAATGAAGAAATATGAAGCAGTGGCCAAATATATCTATCCGCACATGAAGATCCGCCAATGTTACAGTCATAAGGGATCAGGAACGTGCGTTCAGTTATGGGCATTCCCAAAAGGTTACATTGACCAAGACCCCATGAAATGAGGCTGGCAGCTTTGTCCACATTCTAAACTGTAGGTAACAGTATTCACCCCACCCACCACCCAGAAATGTTCAGATGCCTCTAGCATCAAAGGAGGAAATGACATGTCTGTGCATCATCACAACGATATGCATATCCATGTTCCCAAATAAGCCTCAAATCCAGGTATCCTCAACCACAGAAAACATTTCAGCCCATCATGAGGGTTCTACCCCTGTTGGACAATGGAGATATTTCAAAGATGAGGAGTTTTTAAATAGAAGTTCCCCCTAGCTTCATACCTAAAATGAGCATCTATTGCATCAATATTCACGCACAGAATAAAAACCTGGAATCTTAGGAAAGAATTTCCCCAAAGACTCAACTTTCATAGGCAGCATCGCTGTGTGTTATTTTTAAACACAATTATGTACAGCACTGTGATAAACTTGCCTCTTTTGTTTCGCATAGCTAGGAGCTTCTGGATGCTTTATGGGAGGGCAAGACTTGGGACAAGAAGTTTATTATTGTTACAGCTGAAAATGGCAAGAACCGCAAAGCAGAACAGCTGATACAAATCATCCATTTTATAAGTTATAATACCGATAATGCAGGGAAAAGAAACATTTAACAGAAACCAGATCTTCCAGTGCCACTGCTGCATGCCGCACATCGCTGAGCAATCGGAATGGCTTTAAACACTTCTTTTCAGCTTTCACATGCTTGTTGTAGGATTCTACTTAGAGGCTGGTCAAAACTGAACCCTTCTATCCAAAGCCCTTCACATTTAAGGGGGAAGTTGGTTTCAGATCACTGGACTCTTATAGTTTTGGTACCAGGTCAGATCCAAAATCAGAAGTAGTCTCTTATCTGGTTCTGGTCAACTGGAGCTGAAATCTCATAGGAATGTTTGTCCTCATGAAATTTCCCCAAAATGGCAGAATGCTTGGGAGAACAACTGATGCAAGATGGTGGAAATCTTACAAACTCGGCTAATTTCTTGAGATTCCTTCTGTTTAGGCCTTAAATCTTGTGAGAATACTTCATAAGATTTCACTGTCCTCAGTGCTCCTAACCTGATTTGGCCTCAGACTTGAACCCTGAATCCTAAACTAAACTAATGAGGATCCAAACTTTGCCTCTCAGGTTAGGGCTAAGTGAATACATAGCATGGTGCAGAATAGCTTTCCCTGGAATTTTCATTCTGTTAAATCATAAATAGCAATTCGTTCTGATTGCTTCCTCAAATAAATGCTAGAACCCTGTAAATGGTGACTCAGGATAACGTCAAAATACTGCCATGTTTTGAAGTAGATTAAAATGAAACAATAGATAGGATTGTCATAGAGGTGGCTATCTTGTTATTCAGAGGTGGAACACACACTGCAGGGGAAAAGGTGGCGGGCCATATGTTGTGTAGTCACATATCTTCAAGCACACAAACAACTCCCACACAGGCAGGGAAAATGTCCTTACACACCCTTAGTTAAACTGAACTGTTCACATTTCTATTCCGAAACCTTTGTTTTCTTTTAAACTTGTTTTTCTTCCTTCCAAAGGTCACCTGAAGTGGTTCCTAGGTTCATTTCTCCAGGTTGCTTTTGAGCATATATTGACTGTTGCCAAATGTCAGCCTGGCTGATTGCCTTTTTATACCGTGCTTGATAAAGGAAGCTAAACAGTTTGGATTTCCCTCACTCCTCTGCCTCAAAAATGTCCTCTGCAATTCTACTCCCTTTCTCTTGCTCGCTCACCCTGCCTCCAGCTACTATGCTGTTACATACGTTGCTCTCCCACAGTCCTTCACCAGGCTATTCCCCTGTGCTGTCTACCCTTCCCACCACTTCCTCTCTAGTCCCAGCTTGTCAGTGACAGCAACTTGCTCCAAGCCAGGCATACAACACTGGAAGATAAGCACTGAGTCAGCTCCTGTCCCAACAACTGTTGCTGTTATCTGTGTGTCATGTAGGAGATACACAGTGCAAGCTCTGGAAGTGGCCATACACCTCAGACTTTATCTGATTCTTCATGAGTTGTTTTGTTCCCATTTTGCTGGGGAAGAGGAAAGATTATGCTACAGGTAGCTGGTAACCTCCACAGCCTGGGAGAATGTGTCTTGATGGTAGATGGATAGCGAAATAACTGTAGGTTATCCTCTGTAATATAAATCGTGATTAGTTCAACATCACCCAATTAACTTAGCTTGCCCTGAACTCAGAGGGCTTAATTCCCCACTTCACTGTACCAGTTTTAGCCTTGTGTAACTCTACTGAAGCCAAAACCTGTGTGACCAGGGCAGAATCAGGCTCAAAAAGTTATTAATAGAGGTCCTGATTCTCCTAAATCAGGATTCATTGCACTGAAGTTAATGGAGTTACACCTTTGTAAAACCAGGACAGTTTCTCTAAATATTTTTTAACAGAAAATAGACTTGTTTCATGAAATTTTTCAGTGTATTTGGAAATTTTTCAATTTGTTGACAAAAAAAATGAAAACAAACATTTTCCTGTTTTCCAAAACCAAAACATTGTCAATGAATGATTGTTTTCATTTTCTTTTCTTTCTTTCTTTCTTTCTTTTTCCAAAAACCAGAATATTTTGATTGTTCATTAAAAAAAAAACAGATAATGTCCATGTTCTTTCGAATGATTCTAAATTTTGTTTCTTTCAAAAATGTTCATGAAAAATACTGACCATTTTCCAACCAGCTCTAAAACCCATATAAAACAAATGGGAATGAGGCCCCCAAATGTCGTGTGGCTCGTAATAAAATTTTGCTATAAGGAAATATAGAATGAATGTCCCACTATAATGTCAGGAGATACTATGTTGCTGAATGTGTCATCTTTCAAATGAGAGGTAAAACCACAGTCCAGACTAACTGTAGTCATTAAAGACTTTATGGTAGTTTTTCTAACAATAATTATGAGATTCAGAATACATTTCAGCTACCCTCCTCCTACCAATATTAGGTTTCAGTTTAGATATATATTCATAGAATCATAGAATTGCAGAATATCTGGGTTGGAAGGGCCCTCAAGAGGTCATCTAGTCCAACCCCCTGCTCAAAGCAGGGCCGATCCCCAACTAAATCATAGAATCATATATTGTAATTCTTCTTTACCTGTAGTGTTTTATGTGCTTTTAAATAGCTGCCATTCCCCCCGCCCCCCGCCGGAAGTAGCTACAATTCAGTAGTGGATTAAATAATTTCTGTCTGAGCAATATACTTTGCACAGTCAGTCTGCTGAATTCTGTAACCAGATTTGGTATGAAATACTGGCACCATTGAAGTCAATGGCAAAACTCTCATTGATTTCAGTGCGGCCAGGATGTCACCTGGGACATCCATCCAAATGACTGTAAGATTGTTAAAAGTGGTGAAAAATTTATAATGAGCAATTTATTCAGCGAATTTTGCCCCCTTCTTTTTTCTGTTCACAAATTAATTGTGAGTATACAGCAATTTTCTCAACATTCATTCATTATTTGATAATATTCCCCCAATAATTTTTGCAAATGATTTTTTTAATGTACCTGGTTTTTGAGGATTTGAAATTTGAGACATTTTTGTTTAATTAAAATTAAAATCCATTGGGCCAGAGATTTATTTCTGAATCCTGATTGGATGAGCATAATTCATAGAGTCAGGTTTCCAATGCAATATTTGCATTTATCAACCCAAAAATTCCTTTCCAGGAACATTCTCCATTAATTACTTAAAAATCACTGTTTCCATTAACTTCCTACCAGTAACCAGATTCACTAGACTATTAGTGGAAATTGAACACAATAGGGATTCAAACACTATAGATGCAAATTTGTTTAAAAATTTAAATAAATATTCAGACACACACAAAAATCAGTCTGCAGCCATCTCTGCTCTAGATCACTCTATCATGCCAAAAACTTCTTCAATTTTTTAAATATCAGACCAAGCTTAACCAGAGTATAAGAAAGTAGAACTTTTTGTAAGAACATCAAATAATCAGTGACACAGATATTTGATCAGTGCTAGGGAACCGTTTTTGATGCTGGCCTGGTTTTAATGTAACAAAGGACAGTATTTTTTTTTATTTGTGTTAATAAATTTTTATCACATTGTGCTCAAATAGGTTTTCAAGCCAAACTGAGGCTTCACAACCATTTATCAGGAGCGCCTCCTCCTTCGATAGGCTACTACCACATTCAGTGTAAATGCTGAAATATTTAAGAGGGTGAAACTATCCCATATGACCACTAGGTGGCATAAAGCGGTTCCCCTTAGTGCAAGTAAAAGGTTACACTGAAATATTGATATACACAACAATATAATCAGTTACTAAAATTTGGTTTTTGTGTACTAAATATAAAAACCATAGCACAGGAGAAACTGTGACATATGGCTATATAGATATCTCAGGTATCTCAACCCTGCAATGGTTCCATGAACTGCATAAGTTTCACTAGAGCTGGGTAAATGCCACAAAACATTTCCTGAGAGTACGCACTCAGTTTTTAAAACATGTTTGTTTTGACCGTACACATGTCCCATTTGTGTTTGTTTTCTGCAGGTGTTTGACCAATCTAGACGTACTTGCATCAATGCTTGTAGAAAGCTCCCATGCTAGAAAAGGTATATTCCGTATGGGATGCTGTTTAACACCACAAGGGACCAGGATTTCCAAAACTCCTTGCCATGAAATGGTGACACAATAGGAGACAAGAGCAGGCAAGTGGGGACAAGCAGGTCTGTGATGGGGCTTGAAGGTGAAGACAAGAAGCTTGAAACTGATGTGGTGAAATAGTGGGGACCAGTGGAGGGATTCAAAGACTTGGTCAGAGCAAAGGGCAAAGAAGAGGATCTTAGCATGGCCTGGAAAGGGGATATTGTGGTTGTCAGAGATCCAGAAAGGAGGATATGGGACACAGGCTGGATGTGTGGGGCAAAAGAGAGGGAAGAAACAAAGATGATCCCGAGATCACGGGATGCTGGTATTGTCAGAGATGGCAAGGTTGATAACGGTATGAAGAGGGTTTTGGAGGAAAGATCAGGAGGTCAGTGTTGACCACAAACGTGTAGGTAAAAATAGAAGATGACAGAGTGACAGGCTGACTTGCAGGATTGGATGGAAAGAGACGTCAGGAGTGAAAAGGTAAATCTGGGACTCATCAGCAGAAACTGAGTAGATGAGATCACCTAGAAAGTGTGTAAAATGCAAAGAGAAGATGCCAAGGATGGAGGTCAGTGGGACCTCCGTTGAGAGTGGGGTTAGGGGGTCAGGCCCTTTGCTCCCAGAAGAGATGCTGATGGGGCAATCAATAGGATAAGAGGAGAACCAGGAGAGGAGGAAAGTACTACATGCAAGAGGAGAGAAGTTTTCAGGGACCATAATTATGAAAGCCAGTGTCCAAAGCAGCAGAGAGATCAAGAAGGGTGAGGATGGATTACAAGCCTTTGGATCTGACCAAGGAAACGCCAATAAAAGTCTTGGTGAAAGCAGTTTGGAGTAGTCTTGATGGCAGAATCCAGACTGAAAGAAATCCAGGATACAGTTGGAAGTGGGGAATTTGGCGGAAAAGCTGAAAGTGGCACATTCAGTGGGTTTCAATGTGACGGGTAGAAAGGAGATGGGGTGGTGGCGAAAGAGGCAGGTGAGTCAATGGTTGATTCTTTTCATGATGGTAAGAATAGGGCTTCCTTTTATTTTGAGGGGAAAGTGCCAGAAGAGAGCAAGACTTTGGGGAGGGAAGGGATGAGATTCGGGCCAAAGAAGGCAAGTAGCCTGTGGGGTCCTGAGTCAGCAGGAGGGGTTAGTGAGATCTAGCGCAGAGTCCAGGAAAATGTAAGGAGTCAAAGGTAGCAAATAAATGACAGCAATAATGCATCTGAGGGTAAAAATAAGCCAACTGTGAATCTTCCTGGACAAAGAACCTGAAATTTACAGGAGAAACTAGCCCATGCCATCAGGTATTCAAACTCTCCAAAGCAGAGTCAACATGTTTAACTATCTTTTTGGTATATTTGAGTGGTGAGAGGTTTGAGTCAACATTCTTGACCCTTATTATTGTCTTCAGGCTATCAAAGAGAAAGATCAGTTCAGAATGGTACATGGCATCAATACAGCAAGTAGAGCCCAGCGATTTCGAAGCTGCTTCTGCAGTTGCATTCAAAAATGTTTACATCATGCTTCCTTATTAAATATAAGCAATTTTCTTCTTGTATACATTTTCTCATCATTTGTACAATCTGTTTTGTATCAGACTTTGAAATATCAGTATATTCTGTGAAATGTTAGTTTTCTGTTAATATAAATAATGTACCGATATTAAATCTGCTTTTCAAAAATACTTACATTACAATAAATTTGTAGAACTTGAAGGATTTTAATCACCTTCTACTTAGTTACTCAGTGATGGGCCAAAGAGGCATTCTTTTCACAAAATGAACTAAACCAGGCTTGGCTAAAACATTCTTATCCCGTGTAATTGCTTTCTCTACAGCTATTTGCACTGAGGCTAAGAAAATATTTCAAAATTTCACATAGCAAAATATCTGACTCTCTTAATTTTTTCATCACCTTAAGTTTTGATCCAAAGAAAACACATTGTGGCTATTTTTCCTTTTATCCATTTCAAAGAATCATAATCCAAAGAGTTGTGGTGATTACCCACTGAGATACTGCTAATGTTGGCCTTCTAGTGCTTTGCTGGATCAGGGTCATAGACAGTAGCTCCCTCTGTTGAGTTCAGGGCCTGCAGAAGTGGACAGTTTATGTACTCTGGTATGTTCCCATTGAAGTGAATGGACTGTAGAATTCTCATTTACTTCCACCACATAATGGGCCCCATGGAGAGATTTGAAGCGGAGGATAGTCCTTTTGTAGAAGAGCTTAGCGAGGATGCTTCTTGTGTAACAATGGTGTAGAAGAAAGTGCAAAGATGCTTGTGAGTGACGTGGAGATGCCAGTGAGAGGGGTCTGAGGAAAATTCCATTAGATACAAGAAATTAAGATGCTTTAATACAGCTGACTATGAGAAAAAGGATGGCTATGTAAGTAATGCACTGGCGTGGGACTCAGGAGTCTAGGTTCAGATCTGGGCTCTGCCACAGACTTCTTATATAACCTTGGGCAAGTCACACAGGGCCCAATTCTGCAAAGATTTACGGTATATGTCATTTTACTCCCTGAATAACCACACTGAACTCTGTGGGACTACTCATGTTAGTCAAACAATAGTCTTTACAAGACTGGCCTCTTAATATCTACAGTGGGGAAGGCTTTGAGGATACATTAATTAATGTATGTGAGGTGCTGAGATGCTTTGTTGCTAATATACCCATAGCAAAGCCTATCAATAGAATTCTGTGTGACCGATTTTTAAGTACAACACGATGGACCAAATTCAGTGGAAAGTTCTGCTTAAAATCAGTGGTGTGACATGGCCCTATGTAATTACCTTGAAAATAAAATTGTGTGCCTTTCTTTTGACATAAGAAAATAGCCTTTGAATATCATAGAATCATAGAATATCAGGGTTGGAAGGGACTTCAGGAGGTCACATAGTCCAACCCCCGGCTCAAAGCAGGACCAATTCCCAACTAAATCATCCCAGCCAGGGCTTTGTCAAACCGGGCCTTAAAAACCTCCAAGGAAGGAAATTCCACCACCTCCCTAGGTAACGCATTCCAGTGCTTCACCACCCTCCTAGTGAAATAGTGTTTCCTAATATCCAACCTAGACCTCCCCCACTGCAACTTGAGACCTTTGCTCCTTGTTCTGTCATCTGCCACCACTGAGAACAGCCGAGCTCCATCCTCTTTGGAACCCCCCCTCAGGTAGTTGAAAGCAGCTATCAAATCCCCCCTCATTCTTCTCTTCTGGAGACCAAACAATCCCAGTTCCCTCAGCCTCTCCTCATAAGTCATGTGCTCCAGACCCCTAATCATTTTTGTTGCCCTCCGCTGGACTCTTTCCAATTTTTCCACATCCTTCTTGTAGTCTGGGGCCCAAAACTGGACACAGTACTCCAGATGAGGCCTCACCAATGTCAAATAAAGGGGAACGATCGCATTCCTCGATCTGCTGGCAATGCCCCTACTTATACAGCCCAAAATGCCGTTAGCCTTCTTGGCAACAAGAGCACATTGTTGACTCATATCCAGCTTCTCGTCCACTGTGACCCCTAGGTCCTTTTCTGCAGAACTGCTACCTAGCCATTCAGTCCCTAGTCTGTAGCAGTGCATGGGATTCTTCCGTCCTAAGTGCAGGACTCTGCACTTGTCCTTGTTGAACCTCATCAGGTTTTTTTTGGCCCAATCCTCTAATTTGTCTAGGTCCCTCTGTATCTGATCCCTACCCTCTAGTGTATCTACCACGCCTCCCAGTTTAGTGTCATCTGCAAACTTGCTGAGAGTGCAGTCCACGCCATCCTCCAGATCATTAAATATATGTCATGCTTAAGCAGCATAGAAAATAGAATAATGATACAGTGTGTCACAATATATATATCACCTGTTTACATTTAGAATAATATAATATAAAAGCAAATCTCAAACTTCTTACAGAAAAATAGAAGCCCAGTAAATTCAAATACACTTTTTCCTAGACTCTAAAAAAATAATAACCTTTAATAAAATATAAATGAAGCAGATAAATGTGATCTTCTAACATGGCTCCCAGGTTCCCATTTATGGTAATCAGTTATATTTAAAGTCAGCTAATAAAAAGCTCTGTTTCCTAATTAAATTAAGACCAACTCCACTCTCTATTACTCAGCAAGAGGAAATCTTTGAAAAATGCCACACGTAGCTGCATACAAATTGCCTTTTCCCAAAGAGAGCTTCAACGTCTAGAAAAATGTACTGGATGGAAGCAGTTGTATCAATAAAGTACACCATTAATTGGCAGTCTGGAGGGTTTTTACCCTTGGCATTTGAGAAATAATGAGAATCAAAACCATTAGTAGGCAGGGAAAAAAGGAGGTAGAAATGCTAGCTTGAACTTCTCTGTCTTCTCAATATTATGTTAACTCTCAACTAGAACTTCCAAATTATTTTGCTCTGCAGTACAGTGATTGTTTCTTTTATGTAAGAAACGTATGATGAATACAGCAGTGCACTGAATAAAGTTTGTAAAATTTCCGCAGGCAGAAAATCAGAGTATATAGATGACAAACAAAGAAAATGATACTATATTGTTCTTGATAGACTGGATTGAGTTTTTTAAATAGGCTCTTGCAATTGAACTGTAAGTTGGGAAAGATGTGATTTCTCTCAGTGGCAAATATTTTGCATTTTTCTTGATGCTCGTAAAAAGAAAGGCTCAAATGCTTGTGTGAATTTCTTCATACTTCAAGATGGGTGGCTGCTCAGATCACACTGGAAATGAGTCTGGATACTAGAATTGTACTACTGTGGTTATTCTCAAAATAAATCAAACATGAGGTGTCCATGAAGTGTGAAATCCTTTCGGCTGACAAATCAGAAGCACACAATTTCTCAAAATCAAAGCATTACAGACACATTTGGAGACTGCTGGGGCGCCACAGATTTTTGGGATAAAACTCTACTGATAATCAGTGATATTACCAAAATGTCCGGTACCAACTTCTCCTACCCTGTGTATATTAGCTACCAGCTCAGAGTTAAACGGTGTATCCCATGAGACCACTAAATGGGTCCAACTAAGCCCAATGATTTAAAAACACAACATAAAACAAAGACATTAGAAAGAAATATCAGGGCCAACAGACAGAGGGATTGTCCGTGAAAGAAACAGCGTACACTTTGCATGAACGATGCTTTTCAAAATAAGGGTTTGATCCTGAATCCCCTGTGCAGCCAAAGATCCCATTGACTTCAGCTGAGTGAAAGTTTTGTGTACAAAAGGTCTGTTGGATCATATTGTCTTGTACGTATGAAAAAGTACTGCAGGAGCTAGGCCACTAAACAGAGCCCTTTGGAATTCATTTAGACGTGAGTAACTTTATGCCTGTGTGTGTGAGACCCACTGGTCAGGGTGTGTTATGTCCCCCTCATGGCCAATCCAAAGAGGATATGAGCCTGTAACAGAGCCTGGCTCTTTAGCTCATGCTTTTATTTCCAGATTCCCCTGTTCAAGTCCCAGCATGTCAAGTCAACCAAGACTGTGGCCATTACACATGTGGGGGACCTGCTGCTCTACAACTTCAGCTAAAGAGCCAGTATCCCTAGCTGGGGCAGTAACTGACCCATATCCTCTATGGATCCGGAACATGTACACACACCGACCAATGGGTTACATGCTTCTTCTGGACCACGGAATCTCACCCTGACCTTCTGAGGTTCAGAGCAGCTCAACTCTCAGACAAGTCAGCACTTCTGTCATGACCAACATTTTGACCAGTGAATTGATCCTGGGACATCCAGAGCTGAACACATAAGCCAAAGAACCAAGTTCTATAGGTGGGGCTGTATCAGACCCAGATCTGTAGATCAGGCACAGAGCAGGACATGTAACACACACAGGTTCTGTTGGAGGTGTGATTGCAGCTGGGGTAGGCAGACCCACACTAGCTTTAATCTAGCTCACATGGCGAACATTGGCACAGCCGCATGAATCCAGGCACAGGCTAACAATGCAACTATGTACCTAAGGGTCCGGACAGGTGTCTACTGCCTGCAATGAAGCCCATGTTACCGTGTATGTTACGTTTAGCTGTGCGAGCAAGTATGCCTATCTGAGCTGCAAACACCTGCGATTGCCCTTTAGACATACCCAGAGTCCAGTGGGTTATGTTAATTACAAGCTCACATCCAAAATGGAGGCGTTTTCATTTAATAAAAAACAATGTAATATTTTGTTCATTATTGGCCAGGCCCAACAACCACTGAAACCAGTTAAAAAACTCCCACTGATTTCAAGGGGCTTGGAATCAGACCACCCATGTCTCCAAAATGGCCTGACCTAGAAACTCTAAGTGAGTTTTATTTTGCTGGCCCAGTGAGGACCGTACTTTTGACTAGACCTGGATATTGAACTATTTAGACATTAATTAAGACCTGACTTTCGGAGGCGCTGAGCAACCACAAGTCAAATTGTAGTTAGGCCTTGGCTGTAGTTTACATATATATAATAAAGTCCACGTGGCTGATGCACTCCTTAAAAATCAGACCTCAAACCTTGGGGATAGGACTGGTTAGGGCTTTTTTGTAAAGCATCACCTTAACACTGAACAGACAGGCTTCCAAAAGTGTGCATGTTTTGAGAAAACTGCAACATTATCTTAAGCTTTGTTGCTGCAGTGATGGGTTATATGCTTGAAATGATAGATTCTTTCCTTTCTAGCTACAGGTTAATGATGTTTTTTGCATGGGATCTCTCTTTTATCTGGAAGAATTTAATTAATGCCGAAAGTAGTGTAGGCAAAATATAGCCTGGTTATTTGATCGTGATTTTCCTTGGGAAGAATATGCCATATTGAGTTATTTGGCTAGTTGCCTTGTTGTGAATATGAATTCTTTCATCTTTCGCAAATAACAATAATCACGCTCTTATATACTCATGACAGGAGAAGAAAAAGTGCCAATGCTATATGACTTTCAAAATACTTTAGAAGTTCACTAATTCTCACTTGTCCAATCTGCTAACCTGATAAATCTCACCCATCTTCTCAGCAAAGATTAAATACCAGTAGCAGAATACCGCAGAGAAGTTTCATGTTACTCAGCCTTCACCATGTGAATGGGTCTTGCAGTCATGAATGCAAATTCGTGGGGCTCTACTGTAAAACTGCCCCATGCACAATAACACCATGAACTCTTCAAAACTGCAAAGGAGAATCATCCAACCATGGAAAGCGTCAGGAATAACTCACACCAGATCTGTTACTGTTAATAAAATCTCTGTGTGTGTAACTCCTCCGTGCTACATAGAAGCCTTTGCACAGAACTCGTCTCATCCTTTTACCTCATGGGACATGTAGTTTCATTTAGATATTTAGGCTTGTATTTCATGCATATGGTCTGGCTGTTTTGCACCATTGTGGCAAAGCAAGACAAGTGTAAACCTTGCGTCATTGGGTGGTTAGCAGCTGCTTTGCATCCCTGAAGCAGTGCAAATAAAATATCAATGAAACTAGCCCTTAGTTCCCTAGAGCATTCCTTCCCCCAGTTTTTGTCCAGCTGTCACCCTGACCATAAAATTTATACCTAAAGTAAGGTCAGGTCTACATTACAGCTTTGCGCTACTGGGGGGATAGCTCAGTGGTTTGAGCATTGCTCTGCTAAACCCAGCGTTGTGAGTTCAATCCTTGAGGGGGCCATTTAGGGAATCTGGGGCAAAAATCTATCTGGGGATGGGTCCTGTTTTAAGGAGGGGGTTAGACTAGATGACCTCCTGAGGTCCCTTCCACCCCTGGTATTCTATGATAGTTGTCAGTTGGGGTGTAACTAGGTATGATCCCTAACCAACAACTGTGCTGGCAGAAATCCATATTGTAAAAAGCACAGCTTTGCTGGGATAGTTGTATCCACATACTTTTCTGATATAGCATACTGGTGTTCCTGTACTGGTAAAGCACTCTGAGTATAGACATGGCCTAACACTCATCTGTACACTGTGAGGTTAATTGCCATAGAGTGTCTAGTGCCAGGTGTGTCTCTAGTTTTGAAAAAATATTCAGATTTTTTTCCCTCTCCATCAATTATCACAGGGTCCAAGTCTGGGGCAATTTATGTTGGTAAGAATTTTTGCATTTGGGCATGGTTCATAGAATCATAGAATATCAGGGTTGGAAGGGATCTCAAGAGGTCATCTAGTCCCACCCTCTGCTCAAAGCAAAACCAATCCCCAGGCAGATTTTTGCCCCAGATCCCTAAATGGCTCACTTAAGGATTGAACTCACAAACGTGGGTTTAGCAGGCTAATGCACAAACCACTGAGCTATGTGGAAAGAGTAGGTACACCAGAAAAATATTAAGGGCTCAATTGTACAGACACACATTCACATAGTTTTGCCACAGATGTAGCCCTACAGAAGCCAGTGGAAATTCTCATGGTAGCGAGCATAACAGCGTCAGTAATGTCAGTCTAGAGCAGGCAGAAGAGAGAAGCGTGGTAACCAGGAATAACAAGAATGGGCCTCGTGTTTCTACTGAATTAGGACAACCGCACAAAAAGGCCACAGCCATGCTTGGCCAGTGGTTTGGGAGTGGGAGGGTTCTTATTTTATTCCAAATGGGTTGCCCTTCCTTAATGTAAACCATAAAAAATGTGTTGAACCATTAGAAGACAAAGTGCTTAGAGTTCGATGTATGCAGCTGTAGAAAGCCAGGGAGCCGAGGGATTGTTGCAATGTGTCCTGGAGAGAACCAAAGCTTAAGAATTTGGGGCAAAGCAGTGGTCGCCAGCAGAGATTGCCTGACGGATGTGCAGGAGGAGTTAGACCTTCGAATTAAGATGAAACAAAATAGTATTATGGAAAAGAACAACACAGAAGTTGGTCAGCTGATCCTGGATGGTTCTTAGGGTTATAAAAATAGAGACTATGGTGGCCGCACTTACACTACACAGTGTCATTTAAATTAAAGTCACTTCCCTCTTCAACTTCCCTAGATAAACATTAGCCGGCCTGGCATTCACTTTGAAATTTGAATCTAAGAAATGGAAATCCTGAGCTGTCAATGATCAGCCTTTGTTCAGATTGCCAGGCTCCTCCCACAGACCAGAACTCAACTGCAAGGGTGTGGGCAATGTCACATGAAACAGCCACATCTGCTTGTATTTCATCACGAAAACGCGCCAGTTCAATTTCAGCCTGACCTTGAAATTCGCGAGCTCAAGCGAAAAAAAAGGGAAAATAACCGAAAGCAGCTACAAAGTAAGCAGGGACTAAAACAAGCTGAAACCACATGGTGCAGAAAGAATTAAAACCAAATGAGGAACATGTCCAAGTATACAGTTTACTGCACAGTTTCAGCTAGAGTGGAAAGGCCTGGGTTACACTAGGAAATGAGGTTGGTATAACTGCGTCGCTCAGGGCTGTGAAAAATCCACACCCCTAAGCAAAGCAGTTAAACTGAGCTAGCCCCCAGTGTAGACAGTACTAGGCTGACAGGAGAATTCTCCCACCACCCTAGCTACCACCTCTCAGGAAGGTGAATTATCTCCACTGATGGGAGAACCCCCTCCCATCGGTGTAGGTAGCATCTTCACTGCCGGTGGTGAACTGTGGTGGCTTATGTGTAGACAAGCCCTAAGTAATGCAAAAGTACTGAGCTACTCTACTTACCTGCTACCTAATCCAATCTGTACACTGCATATGGGACGCAATCTGGACCTGGGAGTTATTTGAGAAATAAAGATTAAAATTCCTCTTATTCAGGAATCTAATGACCCCTTGATGACAATATTCAGGTAAACTTTGCTTTCCTAATCTCCCACAGAATACAATTGGAAAATGCTAGATAGTTATTATTCACTGAAGGCTACAGGTCAGATCCTCAGCTGCTGCAAA
>NC_048305.1:11390457-11487468 GCF_013100865.1 Trachemys scripta elegans
GGCTATCTTGATTATCACTTCAAAAGTTTTTTTTCTCTTACTTAATTGGCCTCTCAGAGTTGGTAAGACAACTCCCACCTGTTTATGCTCTCTGTATGTGTGTATATATATCTCCTCAATGTATGTTCCATTCTATATGCATCCGAAGAAGTGGGCTGTAGTCCACAAAAGCTTATGCTCTAATAAATTTGTTAGTCTCTAAGGTGCCACAAGTACTCCTGTTCTTTTTGCGGATACAGACTAACACGGCTGCTACTCTGAAACCAGACAAAACAAATTGGATCTACTGTCTTAACCTGTGTTCTGTGCTGAATTAACATGGTCTTTGCCTTGTTCCCAAGCCAGTGGAGAACCTAAATGCTACAGAGTCCATTCTAAATCATTCCTGGTCCACTAAGAGTTCACTTGAAAGTTGGAAAATTACAAATTTTACTCTGAAAAATATGAGGGTCTGCACAATATCAAAAGAAACTCCTAGCCCATGAGTCTACTACATTTTAAAGCTGTGCTTCAAAACCAGTTTCTTGGATTTCCAACCATCTCAGTACCAGATATGAAATAGCCATTCTGCTTCAAGCTATATTTAATTCCTACTGCCAGGCCCTGCCCTCTTTTGCACCCCTTTAACTGTACTCAGGGCCGATCAGAGGGGGAGGAAGCCGGTACAAATTACCGGGGCCCGCTGATCCAGAAGGGGGCCGGGGCCCGGCTTTCCCCCCATCAGCCCTGTTTAGCCAGTCCGCCCTTGCCGGGGGACCCAAAAAAAATTTTTCACCAGGGCTCAAACCCGCTCTCGGCAGCCCTGACTGTACTGAAACCATTAGAGTGGCTTGGCTGGGCTAAGGGCAAAATTTAGACCCTTCTGTGTAATTTCAAAATCAGCCTATTGCTCAAACAAATGTTTTCATACTGGATATCAAATAGCCTTTGTAAATAGGCAAGCAGACAGGTGAAAATGCAAAGTGTCGAGTGCATTTAAAAGCCTTCACATGAAAATATATGCCTTTTAAAGCAGTCAAGTCTGCCCATCCCCCACCATAAAGCTTACTCCTTTTTAATCTATTTATTTTTCATCCGACGACTTTGTCCACAGTGTTTTGCAGTTGAGAGATTTGTGACAGTGATTGGCAGAGGCTCACCAACAGATCAGCGATATGCCCAGGAAGCCCAAGTTTTGGCTTTGGCTTTGGGTTGGGTTTTGTTTTGTTTTGTTTTCAAAGCGAAAAAGACACTTGCATCTGACAGCTGTCCATAAAAACTGCAATGTACGAGTGGTATAATATAAACTACAGAGAGCCCAAAAGTATCACTGGAAAAAAAAGAAAAATGAGCTTGTTAGAACATTCTGTATTACAGCTGTTTCCCTAGACAGTTTTCTGTACCCTAATATGCTCAACAAATTGGCAACCTGTCCTTATATATTTGCATCAGGATTCCCTTAAGGGAAATGTCTATATTATTCTGTTTTGGATAAAGAAAGCAGTTTGATATGACAGGTAGGTCAAGTGTTTCTTTAATAAAGCATATGGGTAGCAAAAAAGAAATAGGATATTGTCAGTGACTTGACAAATAGGTAGATTTGCTCCCCTTGGGTATAGCCAAAGCTACTAGATAAATCACCCTTGTTATTTTGATTTAACCCCTTCATTGCTGAATGGATATTTTTTCCCGACACGTGCAGGAGGCAACAAGCAGTGTACTAAATGTTTTCTTATAAATTCTGTAATATGGGCTGTTGGGCCTAATTAGGTTTAGGTTTTAATCAACTGATGTAGGACAAATCTTGATCGAAGTGTTTAAATTGTTATATATTATATATACATGCGCAAACACACATATGGCCGTGTGCACACAAGCGTGTGTATGTATACATGTGTATGACATGTGATATACACAACCTCCCTAGCCAAGGTTGTGCCTCTCTCACTGTGAGATACCACCACAGTGTCATTCAGTGAAGGCACTGGAAATAGAGCCACCTGGGAATGAAAGAGATGGTGCTTATGGTCGGCTGTTCTCTGTTTATGTTAATGATGCCCTGCCAGGCCCATCTGGGTTGTGGGTGATGAGTCGGGTTGGGTAGCAATGATGCAGGGCTCCAGTGTGGAGTCTGTGAGTGAATGAAATGAAATGTTGGTATATCTGAGCTGTTGCTGGGATATTTCACTGATGAGTAATTGATGTGCATTGTGGATTGTAAATTGTTCGTTTATTTGCATATTATTAAAAGATTGTCAAAGGCACCTGGAGCTTGGTCTGGATGCTCTTTTATTGTAGAGTTGGAAAAACCAGAGTAAATACATAGCGGGGATGTGTCCAAATTCTGGTAGGTATCTCAACAAGGTGTATTGCCCACCAAATGGAAACTCATATATGTTGCAAAAGCAGCGTTGGTTTGAAGCCATGGGTCAGATCCTGGCCTTTGCCTCTGTCCCAAAAACATAAGGCTAATAGGGCAACAGGGGCATTCCCACGTCATGTGAAGCCAGTTGTACCCCACCCACTGCCCCGTTCCAAGGTTCTACGTTCTCCAGCTACAGTCTCCAGCTCATCAGGGAGCAGAGTGCTCTATAGGGATCCTCTCTAGTCAGCATATCGTAAAGCAGCCCTAGGGCTCCTCTGGGCTATGCCATGGGGCTGTTCAAATGACAAAGCTGCCCACAGGTGACGAAGCATCAGTTACAAAAATCCTCCCTTCTCCCCAAACCCTAACTGACTAACAGGTGAATCAACTACGTAACACTTATTGTTCTGCCTTCTTCATACATTGAGCTCCCACAGCTATTGAAGTTAATGGCAAAATTCCTATTAATGTCCATGATATATCTCTTTGTATGAATGCATGGTGCTGTTTGCACCCACAAGGAGAATACAGATTATAGAAAGTTTACTTTGGATGCAAATACTCTCCAGGAAAAGCATTCAGCTAGTGCCGTTCAAATGGTGTCAAAGGGAACCATCGATTCATGCAGAGGTGGCACTAAATGAGAGTCACTCTTTTTATGACTGTATTCTAATGATTTTGCTTCATAGTGGAAGGTTTAAAATAATATTGTTTAAAGGTGAAGGCAGACCAAATTTCCACAGAGAAATGTTTGAATTCTGTCCTCACACAGCACAGAATCCTTTCAGGAGGAGAGGCTAACGTGTACAGAACAAATCTAGGGGTTAAGTAATTGTGCTAGCGTCTTCTGATCAAGACTTTAAAAACTGAGGTCCTTTTCCCCCATCCCCCATGTATGCTTGTGGGGGAGGGGTTGGTCTTCTTCCTTTGAAGCATCAGAGATGGTCATGGCTGGAGATGAGACATTGCTCTGAGGTGGGCCAGGGTTCTGAGGTGGCACCAAGCACTCTCTCTCTCAGGTGCTTGGCTGGCTGGTTCTCGCTCACATGCTCAGGGTCTAGCTGATTGCCAAATGTGTGGTGGGGAAGGAATTTTCCCCCAGGTCAGACTAGCAGTGACCTTGGGGTTTTTTCACCTTCCTATGAAGCGTAAGGTACGGGTCACTTGCCAGGATCATATGGTTATTATATGTCACTTAAGTAGGGTTTGACTCTGAATTCCCCTTATTTTCTAAAGACGAATTTTAGAAGCGGTGTGTCTGATCTGACAAGATGCACCGTGATGTGTGCCCCTGGGACCTGGGACAGCTAGTCACATAGGTACATTTGACTAGAGTTTTCAAAGTGTGGATTAGATAAATATTTTTAGGGACTTTTTAAAATACAGATTATTCCCCACATTAACTTTAAGGGCCCTTTGAAGCCGTTAGGGTCTATTGTGTAAACATGTGGTGCAGAGCATTTGTTCAGCTCTTAATAATTTCCCAGTAGACCAGAGTTTACAGCTGAACAGTAAAAATTCCCTCAGAGCTGCAACTTGGCAGATAGGTTCATAGCCTGGGAGGGAATTCTCTTCTGAAATTTGAATAAAGAATTAAAGATCCAAGTCATTTTAACCTCGTGCCAATTAAAAAAAAACGATAATCGCTATAGAAATTTCTGATCTCCTTGTGCCCAAAGAAAACACAGCAGGTTTTTAAAATATTAGATTTCTTGGGCACTTCGGACTCTGGTTTTGGAATCTCTCATGTCATGTGCATGTCCAACCAGGGCAAATTAAAACTAAGATTCTATGCTGGGTGCAAGGGGGAAAGAGGATGTAAAGGCACTTTCCCGGCTCACCTCCTACCATCCACAACCCTGAAGCTATAAGGCATGATTTCTCCTAGCATTCAAGATGCAACAGGAGAATAGTGTTTAGATACTCTGTGTTTAGAATGTGTTTAGTGTTTAGATACTATGGTGATATACAGGATTGAAACATCTGGGAAGGTGGATCAATGGGAAGGTGGATCAATGGAAGCCACAGACAGAAAGACACAAAGTGAGAGAGAGAGAGAGATGATGTATTTGTCTGTCTGTCAAAGGTTTCTCTCGTCAATATCATTCACAAGTGATCCACTCTGAAATTTCAGCATAATCAATGCTTCCGGCTCTTCGTTGTGTTATACAGGTTTGATGTTTTATGGATTGTACTTGGTTTGATGTTTTATGATAAAAGCTTCAATTATGCCAGATTTTTGAGAGGATTTAACATGAGCCAATTTTGTACTACTTCTGAGTTACTTTCCAGTGCTTTTCCCCATGGTTAAAATCAAAAGCATTGGCTTTTAAAATATCTTCTTAGTTAACATTTGAACATAGCATTGCCTTTCCAGGACGTTAACCGAATTTACACCTGCCGGGCTACTAATATCAGCATACACTCCTGCCTTCATTACTTGCCACTAAACACATTTTTCTCCTATTTGTAACTAGTAGCTTTGTCTTAATCTTTTATTCATTCTAGATGCAGAGTGGAGACTGTATTCTTGTGGTTTGTGAAAGTCATTCCTTTTCCCCATAGATGGTAGTCCGCGGAGTTTGGCAGAAGCTTGTTGTGTTTTCCTTATTAAGCAATATACAAGGATAGCAAATAGCGAGCTGTTGTCTGTTCTGGATTACAAAAATCGGAGAAGTCAAAAAAGAAGACGATGGAAAGCCATACTCCAGCTGTGGCTTGACTACTACCTCCAGTCCTTCTCATAGTAACTCAGACAACTGATGTAAATAGCTGGGCCCTTTGGAGGCATAAAATAGGAAGAATAATTACAATACCAGAAAACCAGAGTAATGCTGCAGTGAATCTGTCCCACATAGTCTGTTTAATTATTACTTGTGTTACTATAACATCTCTCCTTGATTAAAGCGAAATAATGTTTTCTAATCTAATTTACAAGAAGGAAGGATGGACCAACATGGTTTAAATAGAGAACAGCATGCAGTCTGAGCTGTATCTCTTTCTCAAACTCCAGATGTCATGATACCTAGAGACAGAACTCTAGATGTCCGGATGCAATCTCTGAGAGGTCTTATGATTTATTAAGAGCACCGTTGCCCCTTCTTATGGTACCACTGTCCCATTTAGGCAGGAGTCATCCTTCTGTCAAGCAGTAGCGGATGTCTGGGGCTTTGCAGGGCTGCTTTGCAATGGAGAAGAATCAGTGATGCAGAGTCTGGGTATATTCTAAGTGTAACTTGCTTTATTGACACTCATACACCAGTCCTGAAATGAGGCGGTCAAATGGTTCCTTCTGTCAGGAATGTCAGTCCAATACCAGTGCCCAGTTCCCCAGGAGCAATTCTGCCTCAAGAATTAACTGATCAGAGCGCAAGAAAGTGAGTAACCTGTTCTGCTGCCCACACAGTTCCCTCTCTCACAAAGCTGCCTCTACCCTAAACGTTGCATAACCCTAACCCAAAATTAATAGCAATGTAGGATGTCCTCCCAAGTGTCAAAGCTTGCTCACACATGGAAGGCTATATGTAACAGCGCCACCTAGTGACGCCTGCCATCATTCTATCTTTCCTGTGTACTCATTTTATCAGCCATGCCAAAACTTTTTAGCTAGTGTGTGTTCTTCATAAACCAACTTTATTTCAATTTTTCCTGCAATGGGTGTTTTAGGGGCTTGTAAATAGTGTTTAGCGCTGGTCAGAAAATGGTAAATATTTTCCATTAAAATTTACCAAATAAATAAATGTATTCAATTTTTTCACAAAAGATGAAAACTGAATACCTGTATACTAGTTTATTGGTATTTGAACATTGTATACTGAAAATTTTGGGGGGGTTGATTTTCATTGAAAAACCAGAACATTTGCAAATGACAGGAACATTTTCCCGCCACATTTTTTGTTTAGAGAAAAGGCCATTTTTGCATCAAAAAAGATTGTGATAGAAAACTTTCAGGCAGTTTAAGTAGTATTTGTTTCACTCAACTTGAAATCACTGCTCAGTTTCACTGTGGTTTCTGGTCAGTTTCATTCTCTGTTTCTCATCCACTAACACAAGGTTATTAGTTAGTTAGTTAGTTAGTAATCAATTACTGTTGATTATTTGTATTACCATGGCATGTAGTAGCCTCAGTCATGGATCAGGACCCCATTGTACCACGTGCTGTACAAATATGTAATGATTCACAAGGCTTCAGAGGCATTTTTCAAATCTAAAGGTAACCTGTTTTAAGATATTTTTAATGTGTCTAGAACATTTCTATTTAGATTGTGTTTTGCAAAATCTTCTGTCTCTCTCTTTTTCCCCTCCCCTCCCCTCCTTGTCCCATGTCTTAAACCTAAATTTTAACCTGAACTAAGCTGACATATTCCCTTTAATGTTGTTTTTTTAAAATATGTTTAATGGTGCTGAAAGGTAAGAAAGCTCAAATATAATTCCAAAAGCCTGAACCCCCCAGAACACAAACGCGAACATTATTATAAAATGTCTAGACTGGTTAGAGATTTCAAGGAAACCTTGGTGTTCATTAACAAAATCAGAAATGTTATCGGTGAGGAGAAAATGAGCTTTGTCATTTGGCATCTTGACTACTGTTCAGTGTTCCTTTATTCTGCACTCAGAAAATCTGTTTCCAATAGGAGCACCAGTTGGTGCAAGGGAGGAGGGGGAGTTACAATTGTTATTCAGCTCACATAAATGGTACGCACACTCGCATGTACTCAGATTTCTCAGGAGAGAAAGCCAGTGAATAAACAGATTCATGGATGAAGGAAGAGAAAGAGAATATTCCTCTGACCAGTATGGGACAGGCATGTGAATTGTTATAGGGTCTTACGTTTTCAAAGCAACAAACAAACAATAACTGGTTAGCCCTTGCAAGACCTCAGCAAGGAAAGTAAGTGTTATCCCAGTTTTACAGATGAGAGAATAGTCAGAGCCAGGATCAGCTCTCAGGAGCTCCTGGCTTGCAGACCTCACTCAGTCCATTAGACAATGCTGCCTCTCACAGGGCTTATTGAAGTCAATGCAAAGATTCCCTTTGACTCGAGTGGGCCCATGCACAATGCTATCAGCTGGAAAAGTATGCCAGTGCCACGCATGTTTTGGAAGTGCTCAGATGAGCACTCGGGAGCACAGTCACAAAAGGTGAAAGAATGTCCCTCAAATCCCCTTGCTGAATCCTGTAAATATATCGCAGCCACATGGTGCCCTGTGGCCAATGGCTCAGGGATCACCCCATTTATCCTGACTTGAAAGGACAGAGCAAACGCTTCTGAATAGCCAAGAGAATACTGGACAAAATGTAACTGTTGGTATACAAGAAAACTACAGCAATTTGGCTAATTGTAGGAAGGAAAAGTCTTTATATAATGATGTCTCTGAGTAGGTGGGTCAGTTTCAGGAGTCTATAGTTTTAAATAGAAGTAGTCTCTTCCTTCTACTCACTCTGGCTTTAGAGTCTACATAAAGTAGAAAAATTCAGCTGTCTTCGGTGGTGGCTGGTACTTTATTACTCACACATCTCTATTGCCACTTTGTTAAATGTTTGCTATTTGCATGGAAGTTACTATTGTTACCTGCCGATTCTTCCTCGCAAGAGAAGAAATACTAGTGGTTTCTATAGATAATATTCTCTGCTCTTCCACATCAGCATGGTGGGAGTGTGGTTTGTTTCATTTGGTACCAAAACCCTCCCCTACCACAGCTGGGCTTTTGGTTTTCAACTAAAGCAGTAAGTGTAAGTGGAGAAATGCCAAACCAACAACAGCAAAAATAGTCTTCCTGGATTTGTGCCACCAGCGCAGAACTAGCATTGTTAGGATTCCCCCCTTCGCCCCCAGGAGGCAGGATTTAGTACAATATCAGAGGACTGCTACCTGTATCCCCTTGAGTCAATGCAGGGTACTTACATGGCCAAATCATAGTGCATCTTCCTCCCATCCCTCTTGGAGATTCACGATTGGTTTACGCTATTCTGTAAATAGGATGTGACATGTACATTACTAGAGCCCTACCAAATTCATGGCCATGCAAAACATGTCACGGACCGTGAAATCTGTTCTCCTCCCGTGAAATCTGGTCTTTTGTGTGCTTTTACCCCATACTATACAGATTTCACAGGGGAGACCAACGTTTCTCAAACTGGGGGTCGGGACCCAAAAGGGAGTTGCAGGGGGGGGTCACAAGATTATTTTAGGGGTTTGCAGTATTGCCACCCTTACTCCTGCACTGCCTTCACAGCTGGGCGGCCAAAGAGTGGCAGCTGTACAGACGTAAGGGTGGCAATACCATACCATGCCATCCTTACTTCTGCGCTGCTGCTGGCGGTGACTCTGCCTTCAGAGGTGGGCTCCTGGCCAACAGCCGCCGCTCTCCAGCTGCCCAGCTCTGAAGGCAGCACCGCCATCAGCAGCAACGCAGAAGTTAGAGATGCAGTACCACAACCCCCGCTACAATAACCAACCTTGTGACCCCCCCCCCACAACTCCTTTTTGGGTCAAGACCCCTACAATTACAATACTGTGAAATTTCAGATTTAAGTAGCTGAAATTGTGACATTTATGATTTTTTAAATCCTATGACCGTGAAATGACCAAAATGGACCATGAATTTGGTAGGGCCCTATACTTTACAGACCAATCTCTATATGCATATTCTGAATGTGAACCTGAACTAATAGCACATATCTGCTATCAAGGCTACCTTGTATCAATAGGCTTTTACCAAAACAAGGACAGCATCTGTGCAGCTTGAATAGGACCCTACATGGGTGCAGCGATCTTTCACCACAGATCAGATTGCAGGATTGGGGCCTTTTTTGCCTACATATTGTACTGAGCACTATGAAATTTAGTACATTTAGCATTAGATACTTACACAAACTAGAAACATCCTGTCTTGTTTGCAGCCAATCTCGATAAATTGGCACCCAGCCTCTGTGAGTATTTCCTGTACCTACTGTTTTTCTAGTGAGTTACTTCTATAGCTGGGCAAACTCACAAATTTTCCTTACATGGAATTTCACTTTCCCATTTTCAAGCTTTATTTTGTGCATCATTTCACATCCCTCATATTTTGCTTCTTTTTTTTTTCAGAACTAACAAAAACGTCTGGTTGTTTTGTTTTGTTTTTTACATCTACATTTCCACGATGTTTTAGAGGAGAAACTTTATTTGCTAGGACTCCTTTTTGTTTGGAAAATATATTTACAAATGTTTTCATGAGCATAGGCTCTGTTCTTGTTAGCAACACACACAAAAAATTCTAAACTCAATGAACCATGATCAAGCTAATAGAAGGAAATCAACATGTTTCTCTGCCGACATTTCAGAATAGCCATCACTAGAACAGTCGCTTCCACCTGAAGAGAACACCCCTTTTAATGCCACTAAGTGGCTGATGATTTTATCACAAATCTTGCAACATTTGGTATTTTTCTTACAGACTCCCCTGCTGGAATCAGGTTGTTACCTGAGAATCTCTGACTTCATATTTTTTTTTAAATGTACATTTCTCATCACTCTGAACTCAGAGTAAAGCTTAAAAACATGAAGCCGAAGTGCTCCAACATCAAAAAGCAAATAAAAAGAACCCAAAATAAAATCATGAGAATTTTAAAAGATTATAAGTCGACCTCATGATTTTTTGGAGCCTTGTTTCTTGAAAGCTTGGAGGTGCCAACACTGAGCCCATATGTTTTTAAATAGAAAAGACTTTACATCATATAAAAGCGGAAGGGACTAAAAAGTGTATTCCTTGCACTTTGTCTTGATTTGATCCTTATTTCTTCTATTAATTAATTAATTATGTATCTAGTCACTTCTTTTAACAGACTGATTAATTGGTGTGAAACCCTGCATAATTCTTGATTAAGCACCACTTAATCACTTAGCACTAGCCAAATGCATCCCTATCAAGTGGAATTTATACTAATTCTGCCCAGATTAAGCAGTAAGCCTTACCACTCATTATCATTAGGCTAAACTGGTTTCCTGGGAGATGTCTCCAATTCTATGTCTATTTTTCTTTCTTAATATTTCCCACCATTGCAGAGACACCAGGGGAAGCACAAGGGGGGAGTATATTAGTGTAGTCTGGCCACCTGTGCCATTTAACCTTAATTTCAGTGGGACTACCCCTGTAACAATGAACTAAACAACTTCAGTTAAAGAATGGCAGATCCGGAGATTTACAGGGAAATCCACACCTGTGCAGAGAGCCAGCATAAGGCATTTGCACCTCTTAAATCCCTGGTTTTGTGGTCTTCATGGCTACTTGGCCTTGGGCGGGTCCTCTGCTGAATATCACCCTGAATGAGTTGCCAGCACTGCAGTGGGGCTGTATGAACCAAGGCATCGCAATGGAGATTTCCATCCACTGTTGCAGCACAACAACTCATCTAAGGGACCCTGGAGGGGTAACCTACAGCAGCAGAATAATGCCGGCTACAAGTTAACGAAAGCCTTGTTGTTGTTGTTGTTTATCTGCAATAATAAAAAAGCGTTACAACTGCAGCAGATCTAACAAACCCTTCCAAGTTCTGACAGCAAACCATGGCCCGGGCTTTATAGGAACCCGGTTATAAATAATAATCTGTAGGTCTGTTCTGTCATGTCGTACAGCTGTGTATATGCATTGCCAACTAACTTATACAAGCTCATGAAAAACTTTATTCATTTGTGTTCTGGTTTGTGCAAATATTGTCAAGGAAAAATACTATCATTCTGCAAATCTGTCATCACTGCTCCATTTTGCTATGACAGTGATGGGTCACATTATGTTCGAGTTATATAGTATGTACATACCATTAGGACTGCACATTTCGTAGTCAGCTTCTGTCACCACAAGTGGTTTAAACCTTTTAATGACTCGCAGCCATACATAGGCCCTGCAAAGTATTAAAAGCGATGAAAACCTGCAAAGAATAGAACATAGCCTCTTCTGTTTTTTATCACTCAGTTAAACAAACAAATACGATTTTCAAGCAGCTTTCTGATGCTAAATTGTCTTTGTCTGAGGAAAAACTAAACAATCAGAGGTAGCCTGTATGCAGGAAAACAAGCAAAGCACCGAAGAAGTGAGGTTTTTACCCACGAAAGCTTATGCCCAAATAAAGCAAAGCACCGTAAATCATATTTACTCTGACATAGCTTCAAAATGATAAAGCATCTGAAAGGGATACTTTTTTCAGAAAACACATATGGCAACACTAAGGAATGAGATCATCTTTGCCAGTTCAGTGTCGTTTGCTCTATAGTTGGAGATAATTTAAAAAAAAAAAAAAAAGGAAAATTATCAATGGCACATCTACATACAGTGGTTAAAGATAAATATGATTCGTGCTGGGTCTACAGTATTTTAGACAAACTGTACTCTCTGGGCCTGTTCATGAGAGATGAGAAAGAAGAAAAAAAGTAATACATTCTAATGAAATATTTTTATATATCTTTGTTTTTATTTTAAAGGCATGTGCTATATTATATCTGAGTGTTCTAGGGACACCAGTAGCTTGCCAATTGCCTGTCAGCCAGACTATTTCATTTTGGTAAAAGTAACCCCTACCATTACTAGGAAGTAAGAGAGTCCACCACCTTTGCGTTTCACAGTTTTGTTGCTGGTCAGTTGCTCTAGAGAGAGCTGGTAAGCACTCTTCCCCAGATGCTGCAGTAGACTATTCACCGAGGACAACAGCAGTAAAGCTGTAAGTGAAGAGGCAGGAGACAGGAACCAGAAGGCAGGTGTGTGGACAGAGAAAGGGACTAGGAAGAGGGTCTAGCCCAAGCATATTTGTGTTGTTGCTCTCGGATGTATTACTATTCATCATCATCATTATTATTATTATCGAAGCAGAACCTAGGAAACCCCAGTCATGGACCGAGACCTCACTATACTAAGCGCAGTACAAACACAGAACATGCAAAAGACACTTATACACACTGCATGGGAGTAGTATCAAGTTCCTATTTTCTTTCAAGGGTGCTCTCGCAGAAATCTGATTTTTTTTTTTTAATTAGTTTGCTTTATTCAGGTTAACAGTGACCCTTTAATTTCTTCTGTTCTTCTGCTTGGAATATTCACACGCTGTATATTATTCCTCTTTTGCTGTATTCAGATGGGCCTGTGATAGGCCTATGCTGGAAATAAATGTAAGAAGTTCTCTCTAAAAACCATTTTTGATCATGGTTATTATAAACATGATAGGATAGATTATGTATCCGTATGTAATTCTTTGCCAATGGACTGACAAAACAGCACAATACATAACGATGCAAATTATAAAGAGTGATAAATAAAGTCATTATAATAGTACTTTGAAGTCAGAGAAAACATGACATAGGAATGCAAACACACCCTGAGCACTTTACAACAGCAGCCCTGCAAGATACCATCAGTATGGGCATAGGAGTCCATCCATATGTACGATCCCATGCATGTCCATCAGATTGTATGACCATGGTCTAAATGACTTCTCCAAAGTCACATAATAGGTGAGAGAGATTGTCTCTCTCACCAACAGAAGTTGGTCCAATGAAAGACCACCTGGTCTCTCATCCATCTGGTCTCGCTAATATCCTGGAACCATCTGGGCTATAACAACACTGCATAAAACAGATGAATGGCAGTGATAAGAATGAAACTCAAAGTCCTGAGTCCTCTCTCATGCTCTGGCCACTGTAAGTGTTACCTCTCCCACTACGTCTATTATATATTTATCACCTACTTGATATTTTGAACTATACCACCCACCTTCAGTTTTAATGCACAGTTTTCCCAACCACAAAACCCAAAACACTCTGGCATGTCTCTTGGATATAAGGCATTGAGTAGATTTCAGCCAAAGCATCTGAAAATAGAATGGATGTAAAAAGCGAAGACAGAAACATGTTGACACTAACCCTGGTCTAAATGGGCCAGTCCAGTTTTATGAAGCATCTCCCATCCTGCTGACGAGCTAAGCTTTCTCAGTCGTTAGAGGAACAGGTTTTATTTTTATTTTCAACCTCGCAGCACACAAAAACTTCATGAAGAACTCTAGTGCCCGTTTATTGAGGAAATAACATTCAAGGAAATAATCGGAATATGAATGGGGAACTTCTAAAGAACTTCAGGAGTGAAGTATGACTTTCTGTCAGGGAAACAGTGCTCCACCCCAGCCCTTATCTCTCCGTCATTTCTTGGATGTTGGAGGCAAGTTTCAACAGGTAGATGTGGTTATGTCTTAAGGGAATTACAGTGTGAAATATACAGTTCAAACTGTGATGAACGCACCATTTTTCTGATGTGGATTAACACTTGGTAGAGGTCATGTTCACATTCAAAAGCTATACAATGAAAATCATAGGGCTGTGACATACAGGCGGCATGTCCCATGACTAGGCTCGGAAAGATTGGATTTTTATCGGTAAACATCGATAAACGTCAATATCACTGTACCCAAAACCAATGAAAAAATATTTCCATCAATAATAATCAAAATTTACAGATAGGCAAAGTAAAAAACTGCAGCTTGAGAACTTATTAGAGTGTGATTTAAGGATAGTTCCTTTGTATATTTTGGCATGTGATGTCAACAATGTGTGCTTTAAGTGTTGCATAAAGCTTTAACTTTTTGAATCTCAGTGTCTACTGTCATTAAATAATTATTGTTTGACCTCCCCCTGCCATCATTTCCTGCAACTGTGAAAATTTATATTGATAAAAATTTAAAAAGCTTAAAACCCATAATTTTGCACAACAATGTAAATGGATAAAAATCAGGAAAAAAATGCTTCAAAACAGACATCAATATTATTTGCTGAAATTATTAAAAAGTTAAAATTGAATTCCGCCAAGTCTGCCTGTGGAAGGTCAATAGCCACTTAGAAAAGGACTCCTTCATTATGAAATATAGGAGTTTAGTCCTAATGTCTCCTTCATTCACTGCTGCTTTCAAACAGCTCAACCTTTCCTTTTCCATCATTTGCCCAAGCAGCTAGCTGATATCTGGGGCCTTGCAGGTTGTCTGTGTTAGCAGGAGAAATTGATGAACAGAGACAGGTATATATATTATTCCATCCTTTTTATTCACAAAGAATGTGCACAAAGCCCTATTTCCCAGAACATAGTAGGATCAAGTGACAGGTGGTAGTTTCCTTGCTCACAATTCCAAACCTATCTTTTCAGACAGCACGCTGCCCAAAAAACTCACTCTTAACTTTCTCTCAGGGCCAAACTATCCGTGCTTCTCTTGCTGCCTACTTGTTTTATGCTGCTTTCTCTACACTTTTTGCTGGCTCTCTGGTTCCTTTTTTACCTGCACATACAGATAGCCACAACCAAATAAATCCTTAGCCCCTTTGTTTGCATTCCATCCCCTCTTTGAGCTATGGTTTCCATTGTTTCAGTTAAAACTAAACCAAGGGGCATTTAAATATTTCCCCATTTAGCCTGAATGGAAGATGGTTAGTTTAGCCATCAGCATGAACAAGGTCTGTGACTCTCCATAACGAAAAGTCACCCGTGCTAGAAGAAACACAACCTATAGTGTAATAATAACCAGGCCCAGACAATTTTGATATCAGACCAACTCTACTCATCAAGAATGAAGGAATAGGGCTATTCTGCAATCCTGCTCTTCTAGGTGGAGTCTAGTCATTGTTTTCCTTTATTTCTCTTTGATACATGCAAGCATCAGGTGCTAATACTCACTCTAGAGTCAGCCTGCTCCCAGTCAATTCAAATGGCAGTTTTGCCAATGAGTTTAGTGACAGTAGGATTGGACCCACAGAGTGGTTTTCCTTTGTATACGTTACAGCACTTTATCACAGTGGCTAATTATCCCTATTTCACAGATAGGGAAACTGAGGAAACATAGCGTGATATGCCCCAGTGCGTCAGTGGCAGAGTCAGGAACAGAACCTGGTTCCAATCCTTTGTTCGGTCCATGAACATTAGAAAAGCTGGCAAGAACTGGATTTTTATGCTTATTCCTGTAAACTCCGTAGCCACTTCAGGATGAGCCACCACTCAATAGAAAGAAAGCATGGTGTATAAGGAGGAGCACACCAATGCCCATAGAAATGGGCACCTCTACTGATGATATATGGGATTAGGCAGTTCATTTAAGGTTCTATTGTTACATTTTTAGCTTTACATGCCCATACATTTTCCCATGAATTTTCCAACCACCCACATTTGTTTTTGCTACACAGTAGAGCATCCAAATTACATGACATATCCATTTTTCAGCAAGACAAAGGAAAGAGAGAAGACCTCACCCGGCCCACCAACATGAGACAGCCTCCTCCAGCATTCCACCCTCTAAGGGAGGAGGAAAGGGAGCAGAGAACGTAGGTTATGTTTACTTTGCTCTTGTGTTTACTGGCATCTTAGCTGTGGGAGCAGTTCGAGAGCTGAGAAAGAATTTCCTGGGAGGGACCTGAAGAATGCTCATAGTATTGAAGGTAGCAAGGATCTAGGATGTGATCTTTGGGGAGCAGTATCAGAATGAATACTGAGTAATCACCACATACGAGTCTCTCCCCAGCGTTTCTTGCCATTTGGGTGGGGAAAATAATATGTTCCTTATCAATATAAATTTTCTGATTAAATGACTCAAGAATCATTGCTAAATTTGACAGACACTTTGTTGTGTTTACCCATGGAGTGCACAATTGGAGCTAACATCAAACTGCTAAAAATGTTGCCAACTCTAACAATTTTATCATGAGTCTTGTCATGGTGGTCATTTTTTTAAAGCCTCAGCTACTGGAGTCAAGTGATTTTGTAAAAAAAAATGAAAGTTGAGATTCTCACAAAGAAAGTGTCTATCCCTTCTGTTTGAAAACATGATCCAAGTGTAACGTAAGGGCTCAGAAACCAGAGAAAAATAAAAACAACCCAAGAAATATTATTTTGTTTAAATCTCATGATTTTTAAGACAATCCTGTGATTTTTGAGCCCTGACTATTGACCATCCATTTAAAAAAGCATAGGGCCTGCTTCTCCACAGACTTGCAACTTTTGGCCATTTACACCTACGTGAATTGGGCCTGGTTCTTCACTCCACTTCACCAATTTTATGTTGGTCTAACTTAATTGAGCTCATTATACCAATGTTATACCAATGTACTGCCACACTGGTACAATGGGGTGAGTGGAGAGTCAGGCCCATTAAAACCCTACCAAATCAGAACTCTCCCCACACAGAAACCTGAAATGGTGTTTCACACCCACTTTGCACAAGCACAAATGACTCCCCAAAGCATAAGACCATAGAAAATAGGCCCATAATATTCATTCTAGTTATTTACTTTCCAACTGAGTTTGAGGTAACCAGAAGAAATTACATTTCTATGGCAGGACTCAGATTATTTGCCTAGTTGTATATAAGGACATGCAGTAAGCTTAAGTTAAATGTTAATGCCATTTTAATTAAATGCTTTTTATCAACATCTAGTTTGCTTACAGTAGGTAACTTCCTACTTCCAGTTACCTTTTAATATCTACCTTAAGAGTCATCTGTGAGATGCTTTTATTGATCAAGGAATTGTGGATTTTCATTGCTTTTTATGGTATTATAGTCTGAGACCTGGATCTAGCAAAGCACTTAACTTTAAACACACTGACTGTGAAATCAATGAGACTACCTGTCTGAGTGAGTTACTGGATCAGGACCCTAGCTCATAAACAATTTGACCATTTCCTCAGAATTTGTGATTTTTCTGAACCAGAGGTAAGTTTAAACATATTGGCTCAAATTGAAGCCTATTGTAAATTAATGCAACTCAGCTGAAGTCGGTGGTATTACGCTACGGCTGAATTTTGCCTGTATTACACAAAATTGCTTGCCATAATGCAAGGCCAAACAAAGTAAGGGGGAAAGGCATTCAGATACAGTGCTTGAACTTTGCTTTGACATGACATAGTTTGAGAAAGTGCTTTGCTTCTGAATAAATGGCAAACTTCTTGGTGAATGCCCTAGAGCTGTCATAGCATAAATGTGATGGAAAGGGGTCAAAAACTTTCTGCTGCTATGCAAAGAAGAAGAGAATTTGAAAGTCACTCCCATTTATCTTAGATGTTTGAACCAGGTGTGCCTACAAAAAAAGGGCTGCTATTCATTACTGTATAGCAATTGTTTGTTCTGTAGCTAGTGATGATAGGTAAGTGACCTGTGAGTAAAGCAAATAATAAGTTAGTAAATGAAACAGCATTCCAAGTTAGACGAAAACAAAGTAAACAAGGCCTTAAAATGACAACATGAAGATGGGTAGGCTAATCCCTACTTGATTATAATTTCATTAACTACTTAACCCCAGATGAAGTGTTTTTTACCTTAAAGTAATTAATGGACACTGTTCCAAAATCAGCTCTGGATTCATATATGCAGTAAACTGCTGTGCTTATTACTAGGAAGCTGCACTGAATTAGGTTGCAGATTCCCAGTTGATGAATTAACACAAATGGAGGTGCCTTCTCTGGTGATCAGTCAAGTGGAAAAGGCGAAACCAGAATGGGTCGACTGGTTTTCATGTGCGGAGTTAAATGCATACGATTCTTGTACACTCATTGGTTTACTTCTTCCACAAATGCCCCTGCAGTGCCTCTTGCACGTGGTTTGCTCTCCCTGGACTAGTCTGGCAGGCCACCATGCTCTCCTCCTTCAAGTTCTTCCACAAGACCCCACCTCTCCTTTGATGTCTACAAGCAAACAGCCAACTGCGGATGGCCAGGTAGAAGGGTGATTGAGGATAGAGGGATGATTTTTTTTAAATAATGCTGTACCGTCAAACCATCAAGCTGTGCACATAGCTACCCGATGTTATCATGTGATCGTATGGCCATTATACCCATCTACCTGCCCTGGTCCCTTTTGTTGCTTTCACTCACCTGTTGTGTTTTGTCTCCAATCAGCTTGCATGCTCGTTGGGGAAGACACCACGGGTCATATATTCAAAGGTATTTAGGCTACGGATGCAGATACGCACCCAGTGGGATTTCCAAAAGCACTTACGCTCGTTAAGTCCCCTGGATTTAAATGAGAATTAAGAGCCTAGGTACTTTTGAAAATTCCACTGGGTGCCTATCTGCATCTTGAGGCCCCTAAATACCTTTGAAAATGTGCCCCCAAGTGTTCCTATATGGTAATGCAGAGCCTAGCACAATGGGTCTCTGACCCTGAATGAGACCTTTGGGCATTATTGCAACACAAATAATAAATCATGAGACAGATAAAAAACACTAATACATGGGCAATAGGAAATAATCTTTGCAGAGAGATGGACGAGATCTTGATCCTCTAATCACAGCATCACACTGGGAACTTGCCAATGAGCTACCGTCTATATCTACTTTTCTTTTTCCTTTTTTTGCCATATATTTTTATTCTGCAACAGACTTAAGGAACAAGTGTTTCACGTTGCATCGCCCATGATGGCCTGATAGTGATAACGATGTAAGCACACTACGCATATACACTTGCTTTTGTCAGAACTAGAAAAGGAGCCCTCCCTTCAGCAATTACTCATCATAAACATAATCACTGCCATGTCAGCATTGTCAACGCATGTTCTGAAGGGTTGTGTCAGCCCCTCTTAGCCAACAAGTGCACAAAGCATCATAACATGTGGTGTAACATAAGACAAAAAAACATCCAAGGACCTAATTGTGTTGGAGGGACCTTGTCATTAACCCACTTTAAATGGGCAGACGATGAATATCACACAAAGAACTGAAAAAAAGCCCAGATAAATGATAAGATCAATTATTAGTGCCAAATGTTTCCTTTAATTATATATTGCTGGTGCCTCATTTTCCAGGGAACTGCTTACACAACCGCACGGTGATACAAAAGAAGAGATTAAATTCTGCGGGAGAGAAGCCAGAGAATATGCTTTTGATTCACAAAGAAAAGTTTTCATGCAACTGACAGCAGAGAATTTGGAGATTAAAGGGCTGGGATGGTTAAAGGGAAAGAATTTTCTTTTTTTTTAAGATGTGGAGGTAAAAAAAAAACTCATCCGCCTGAAATTGAGACTCTTTCAGTCCCCTGCCCTTATTAAGGCTGCTTTAATATTCACCCAGGGTCGACGGTATGACTCAAAAGATCATTCCCATTAGAACTTTCTCCAACCAATTCCTTCTGGGTGTAACTTTTTCCTTATGTCATAGCATCCCAAAGTTGAATGTCAAGACCACGGGCTGACTGATTTTGAAAGTTGGAGTAAAACTTTGGGTTGATTTGAATGTAAAAAATGCCCCTCGTCATATTTTCTGTTTGTGACCTGATTCCCTGAGAAGCTCTGCAGGTAAAGATGTCCATTTTGCAGCTCTCACTGGGACTGAAAAGTCCAACCATGTCTGAAGAATCTGTCTACAACCCAGACCTGTAAATTGGTTATCTTTGACTCCAGTTCCCTTCTTATCCACAGATCCACCCTGTTTCAAAATCTTCCTGCATCATCCTCTATGACATTTCTAAGATCCAACCTTTTCTCTCCACCAACACAGCCAAAACTCTTGTTCAGCCCCTTATCTTTTGCCATCTTGACTACTGTAAACTCTCATTCTCTTGGCCAGGCTGACACACACCTCTTCAGGTCCATTTAAAATACAGCTAATAAGATCATCTTTTTGACCCATCATTATGACGATGTCATCCTCATCATCTGAGTCCCTCCACTGGGTCCTCCTCTGCTGGTGCATGAAGTACAGTCTTCTTGATCTTACCTTTAAGACTCTTCTTAACCTAGAAGATCAGTCATCTGACTTACTCCACAAGACCTCTGGAATGAAGTTTTGAAATGAACCCACAAAGCGAAGTCTCTTAAAATTCATGTCTCCCCAGATGCAGCAGAACATTTTGCATCTTGTTTCAATGAAATGTTTTTGAGCTCAAACTATGTGCATGTAACCCAGTTAGTTTTGTTGCCATGTGGAAGCCCAAATCAAGCCAAGTTTCCCATGGTTTGGGGTTTCTTAATGAAAGGTTCATTCTGTCGATAGGAGCTGCGGAGACTCAGCACCTCTGGAAATCAGACAGCCTGACTGTATACCATAGATGTGATGACAGCGGTGGGCTATATTTCATGACTGTAGCATCACAGCAGGGGAAGATGACTTTTTAAATGTACTGTACAAAATCCAAAACATCTTTTACATCAGCTTAACCAGTGGCATGGCTGTATTGCCAACTGCTTGGTTGATTAACATCTGATATCACAGTCCCACCATCCTTCTTCTGCCTATTGGCCATAACTCGTTGGTCTGTTTGAAGCCAAGCGTGGGCTGAAAATAATGCACAAAGTTTTTTGTTCTTTGCTTTTTTTCCCTTTGCCTTACAAACGTCTTCCAGTGATTCGAGGTTGCCGCCAACACAAAACGTCGCCCTTCATGGCCAGTAAACGTGTACTTCATTTCCACAGCTAACTTGTGCAGCCTGTCAGCACAGAAGCACGGCTTCCCTGAGGCTGATCCCATAAGAATGAGAGCACACTTCAAACCTGGGCAGAGGTAAAAGAGAAATCTAACTGCTTAGTTCCAAGCCAGGAGTATTTTTACAATATTAATCTTAAGAAGAACTAAGCCATATCATCCTCTCTCATATAAATATACTCAGAGCAAGCTGAGCTGCGTAAGTGCCAATAGAGGTGCCAGACAAAGCAATAAGCTGAAATGCCTAGAGGAAATACGTTGGCATCAGTATAGGACTTATAACACAGGTCTGCAGCTGGCAGAACTACTCTATGACCAAAACAATTAATGTCAGTGTCAGCGATGGAATAACTGGGGGGGGGGGGGGCAGTGAGTTGAACTCCAGCAATAAGAAGGAGCTGGAAGGCATTCCGATCCTGAATTAGAATACATCCATTTGTCCTTTTCTTTGTAATTGCAGAGCTATGTGGGGCGATAAAGTCGGTGATCTGCCCAGGGATGCCTAATAGACACATTAATAGGCTATCAGCACAGTACTGAGTTTGTAGCTGATCCAGATTTTTCTGAGAGAGAGAGAGAGAGAGAGAGAGGGAGTGTATACTTCTTAAAGATCAGACCACAGATCCAGAACTTGATTGCAGAACTCTGAATCACATTGAAGAGCAATTGTTCAGACAAGTATTCCCATGGACTGGAAATATGTGGCTGAGTAAGTGACGAAAGAGGGAGAATCTGGCCTTTAATACTATAAGTGCTAAGGAAGCAATTGTTCTGTGGAAGTGGCTTCATGGCTTCCCAAGATAATCCTATTGACCAATCATCCCATATTAAGCAATTCGAGGTGAGCCTGAGAAGCTGCTATATGCTGGTGACCTAGCAATAAGGGCTTTCTCAAAAGACCTAAAGGAAATGGTTATGCTCATTTTCATCCCCTGCCTGCTTAGCAGGTCATATCACTTGTTTACTAAGACTGAGGTCATGTGGGTCAGTAGAGGTGCCACAGGGAAAATGGATATGGAGATTAATGGAGCACGACTAAACCAGATTGATAAATTCAAGTACCTTGGAACTAAATTACGGAAGAGGGTGAGTTTGAATGTGAAATACCATCCAGACTGGGCAGTGCTGGAAGACTGTGGAAGAGCATCTCAGCTGGTGTGTATGGCAAGCATAAGCCACTGAGACTGAAAGCCCAACTGAAAAAGACAATGGTGACCCCTGCAATGCTATGTGGTGCAGAAGCAGGAGCAGTAAAGAGAGGTCAGGTACAGCACCTACAGGTCTTTGAGATGAGATGTCTGTGTTCATAAAGAGGAGGTACACACTTTAGGGGACAGACTTTAAAATGAAAGCATTAGGATGGAAGTCAAAGTCCATGATATGGCTGACAGGATCCAGGAAGCATGGCTTTCCTGGTTCAGATATATACAGCGGATGACTGAAAAGGACCTTGTGAAGACAGCATGGCAGGAGAGGATGGTAAGAAAGAGACAAGGAATGCTGAGGCAGTGACGGATGGATTGCATTAAAGAAGATGCTAAGCAGATGGACCCTAGTGCTGCTTTGGACAGATGAAGATGGCAGACGTTTGCATGACCACCCGCCCCAGATGATGGGATAAGGGGAAGAAGATGAGCCTGAGCCACACATTTCAGCGCCAGATCTGGATCTGAACTTTCCCAAAGCACAGAGGATTGGGATCCAGGACTCTTAAGAAAAGGGAAATTTCATGAGATGCAAGAAAGCATTAGAATTTATCAATACAATACACTTACTAAACTAGTATTAAAGGCAATATTTTAATGGCTTAGAACTTTATGTATGCACTCCCAGCCTCATCGTTAGTGACCTCTCTGAGAACAGTTTATCAGCTCCTCATTGTGTGCTTATTCCTTTTTCATTCACAGAGCAATAGAACACTCTCCACTTCTGCATGTTTGTAGGAGGACACGACGGTGCTCATTATGTATTCCTCAGTGTTATTCCTTAACCGTCAGATAACTGGCATGACATATACCTGCTTATCTTGTTTGAGCCAAAATGTTGTGGCGTTCGTTGGGAGCAGTTAATCCTAAGGAGTTTGTACCTTTGGCACGTTAGAGACGGCCATGAGATATTTTGCATGAGGTTGGATTCACAAGGAAGAAGGCTGATGTCTGAGATAAAGCGATGATTATATGCCTGATTCTGCGAAGTACTGGGCACTCTCAACTCCCACTGAATGACTAAAGTCTGAGCTCACCGTCCCTCCCGTCTTTCTCTAGCCGTCATTAATCAGCAAAACAGTATACAGATGGCATTCGTTCAGTATGGCTACTCTCACACAGTGCATGGAGGAGGAAAGGCCAGAGCGGCACCACCAAGTGAAGGCTTTAGCAAGCTTTGCACACTGCCCCCTGATTTGCATTCCATACATTTGAGCTCTGTCCAAGGCTCTGGCCCAATGAATGTTACTTCGGACTACAGGCCAGCCTGAGAGAGAGAGAGACAGAGAGCCCGACCAGCCTGACAAAGACATACCTCCAAACACACCAGTAGAAAGTGACCTTTGGGGATATTGTTTGGATGTTTAAAGGAAAAAAATTCTGTTATGATCAACAGACGTTTTTCCCCATTTATTAAATGCTCATCATTTGTTTTAATGTTTTCTCTAAACAGAGCGACTTTTTTCTCAGCTCTTTGAGCTTTTAAATGACAAGACTGTTATGTTAAAAAGGAAAAGGGTGATGATTTACATTTGGAGAAGGGGGAAAATGGCAGATAGGAGGGCCAGCTGCAACACATCGGCCATGGCACTCCTCTAACCAACTATTTTGTTTTCACTCTGCCCTGAGCATGTGATCCTCCTTTTGTGGACAAAGTCTTCTGTTTGCCTTATGATTAAGAGGCCTGACCTAAAATCCACCTACATACTGCCACGCAACTATGTGACTTTCACATTCTAGCTTTTGAATGATTAACATTCAAAGGCTTATACATTCAATTAAAGGTCCTTAAGCACTAGTTAAAAGAAAGTGAGTCTCAGCCAGAGAATGTAGCATGTTTAGGAGATACAATAAGTAGATGGGATGTTGCTTGTCAGAGCTCCCTTACGGTAGTTAACCTTATAATGAGGAGTGGTTGATTTGCAACATAGTTGGTTTAAACGTATTATTGTTGTTGTTGGTCTTAGTCATCAATCAGCATCCTGAAAGTACCTGGGAGCCCTGTCATGGATCAGGCCCATTGTGTGCATGCCCTAAATTGATGGCGTATGTGTCATTTAGTGCACATTTCCTTACCTAAAAAACGAGGAGTCCTTTTGGCACCTTAGAGACTAACAAATGTATTTGGGCATAAGTTTTCATGGGCTAAAACCCACTCCATGCATCTGATTAAGTGGGTTTTAGCCCATGAAAGCTTATGCCCAAATAAATTTGTTAGTCTCTAAGGCATTGGCTACTTGGATCACAGCAGCCCCCACAGTAGACTTGCCCACTCCAAATTGATTCCCGACTGACCGGTAGCAGTCAGGCGTTGCAAGCTTCCACAGGGCTATTGACACTCACTTCTCAACTGTCAGGGCAGCTCTCATCTTGGTATTCCTGCACTTCAGGGTGGGGGAAAGCAAGTCACAGAATTCCAGGAAAGTGGCATTACGCATGCGAAAGTTTTGCAGCCACTGTGAATCATCCCACGCCTGCAACACTATACGGTCCCACCAGTCTGTGCTTGTTTGCCTGGCCCAGAATTGGCGTTCCACTGTATCAACCAGCCCCACTGCCCCCATGATGTCCCAATTGCCAGAGCCCGTGCTTTCAGGAATATCTGTGTCCATATCCTCATCAAAATCCTCCTCGTGCTGGTGTCTCTTAGCCCAGTTCTGCATATACTCCAGGATAATACGTGAGGTGTTTACAATATTCACAACAGCAGCGGTGACAGTGAGCTGAGTGGGCTCCAGGCTTGCCGCAGTATGGCATCTGCACGGGTAACCCAGGAAAAAAGGCGTGAAACGATTGTCTGCCATTGCTTTCACGGAGGGAGGGGTGACTGACGACTTGTACCCAAAACCACCCGCGACAATGTTTTTGCCCCATCAGGCACTGGGAGCTTAACCCAGAATTCCAATGGGCAGTGGAGACTGCGGGAACTGTGGGATAGTTACCCACAGTGCACCGCTCTGTAAGTCAATGCTAGCCACAGTAGTGAGGACGCGCTCCGCCAACTTAATGCGGTTAGTGGGGACATACACCATCGACTGTATAAAATCGATTTATAAAAATCGACTTCTATAAAATCGACCTAATTTCGTAGTGTAGACATACCCTTTGTGTTGCTTGATCCTTGCTTTAATATCGTGCAAAATTTATTAATTCACAATGCATTGCCCAGTTGCTGGTGCGAATTAGTGAGCTCTCTCTGTGGTCTCATTTCTCTTCGTTGCTCTGTCTCTCCTTCTGTCTCCTTTAATCTCCTTTCCTCATGAATCAGAAGATTCTCCATCACTCTGTGACTATAGACCTGAATGGAGATTAAATAAGACTGGGTGTGCAACCCCCAAAAATGATTTTTTGGGAAATTTGTTTTAATAGAAAACACCTGACTCAGAGTTTTTTAAAGCCAGAGGATGGGTTGGGTTACCTGATCACCCACAGGTATTTGCATGCCATCTTCAGTCTTTATTTTCTTCGTATGTACATAATCTCCCAGAAGTGTGGAGCTATTGAGCCTGAGAGAAAAGATTCCAAAGAATGTACATGAAAGGAACAATATGTCATGTCTCACCATCACCTCAGCCTTCACAAAACTGATGAAGCCAACTTGAAGCTCTAGCCAATATAACATAGTGCATGGACAGAACCAGTTGACAGTGATCCTCTTTCTCTTTGGTGTTTTTTTTTCCCCTAGCCTTTGATGATTATTTTTCAGAACTCTGAAACATTGGTACAAATTTCCATCTTGGAAGCCCAGCAAAATAAGCAAAAAAATACATTAATAGAAAGATAATACAGCAGAGAGGAAAGGGTTTTTCTTTTACAATTTATGAGTGCAGCTAGCGTGGCTTCTAGGCCCATGTGGAAAAATAACTATAAACCGCACACAAAGCAATTGTGAAGAACTTCCCTATATACACATTGTAAACCTCTGGTGCCCACTCAAAATAACCCCACTGGAAAAACCTGAGTACAATGTATAGTCCTTGGGAAATGCCCAGAAGGTCAGTAAGCTTATGTGGGTTCTGTCACACCAAGTAGTGAGCAATTTCTAAATCCAAGTATCAGAGGGGTAGCCGTGTTAGTCTGAATCTGTAAAAAGCAACAGAGGGTCCTGTGGCACCTTTAAGACTAACAGAAGTATTGGGAGCATAAGCTTTCGTGGGTAAGAACCTCACTTCTTCAGATGCCAGAAGTGAGGTTCTGAAGAAGTGAGGTTCTTACCCACATCTGAAGAAGTGAGGTTCTTACCCACGAAAGCTTATGCTCCCAATACTTCTGTTAGTCTTAAAGGTGCCTCTAAATCCAAGGACTCTCGATCTGTATGTTTGGAGGATAGGAGTAGACTGTCCTGTCATCTTGAAAGTCCCAGCTGATTTCAACAGCTGGGTTACAACTCAGTGAGGATATAGAAGTACAGAGGGCTTAGACTATATAGCCTTATAGATAAAAAACAATGACTGGGAATCAGTGTAGTCTCTGGAGCACAGGTCTAATATGACTCATGCATGAAACACCAGTAAGCCCTAATTCTGCAAATTGTTTGATATAAGTGGATCCCCATCTACAATGGGGCTCTGCTCAGCCTCAGGGATGCTCTTGTGCAGAACAACCTGCAGGTTCACGGCCTTTATAAGAGCATTTAGCTGTGTTCTGAACTATCCTCAGGAGCAGATGGTCAGGAGCAGAACTGGGTGACTTTTTTTTTACCAAAACTTTTTTCAGTGAAGAATCCAGATTCTGCAACAGCAAAACATTTTGTGGCGTTGTGTCAATTTTGCCAACGTCTTTCAACTATTACCAAAAAAATCCAAAAATATCAAAAGCATCATTTTGACATTTCTTAATGAAATGTTTTGATTGAAATGACTTTTCAATTTGAAATTTCCTTTAATTTTCTTTATTTTTAATTTTTAAAAAATGCTTGAAATCAAAATGAAACGTTTCATTTCAGGTTGAACAGAACATTTGGTTTAACCCCCAATTTTGCTTTTGGTTGGTTGGTTGGTTGGTTGGTTTGGGTGGGGGGGGGGTGAATTTTTTTTTTGCTGAAAATGTTGAAAAATTGCATTTTCGGTTTGAGCCTAATTTTTTTTTCTTTTAATGTTTTGGTATTGCTAGTGAATTAGAAAATCTGTTATTTCCCCAGCTCTATTCAGGAATAGCTCCAGAGAAGGCAGATTGCAGTAATCCATCCTGGAGTTGACAAAGGCATGAATGATTGCAGCAAAATCCGTATTTAAAAGGATAGGTGCAACCTTCTTCTTTGGAACAGTGACCATGTCGTCCTCTGTAAAAAAAAAAAAAATGTACTCCTTTGCTTATAGAATGCTCTTTCTTCAGTCCAGATGATAATTGAGAATTACATAATTGTTAGATTATTCCCTGGAACTCTGTTACATGCACAGAATCGGAGACTGCTAGCTCTGTTCAAGAAATTACTTTTCTATACATTCTACCTACTTTTAACATGGAAAAGACAATGGCCAGCGTCTCACTATGCCCACTGTAAGACCTCTTTATGATGCAAGAGTGATGTACAAGGGGGCCTGAGTGTGAATGAGAATAGGCAATAATTACCTCTTCTTTTCACTGTTTATTTGTATAGTCCAAACAGCCTGGCCTTCTTTTCTAATCACTTGCCGATCTCATTCATGCTAGGAATACAAATCTCTTCCCCATCTCAAGGAAAACTGTTGAAGAAAATTAGAGCTACGCCCCAAGCCAAAATAGTGGGTAAAATCTTGGCCCCATTGAAGTCAGTGGGAATTTGGCCTCTGAGTCCAGTGCAGCCAGGATTTCATCCATCACATCCAAGCATCCCACAACGACGGGATGTTCAACATCCAGATTGCTTTGAACATTGCAGCTGGGGCCCATTGCTAAAGAAAATGGACATCTTTCCATAATCCATAGCATATTTAAAGCGGCAATTCCCATTTTTCAAACTAAATCCTCAATCTAGTCATTCAGCTCTGTATGCACTATTCCTCAGATAGATTAAACCTGGGTTATAGTTGTCAATTTAGGGGGAAATCGATGCTTAGCTAAAAGTTTCAATAGCATTATGAACAAACAAAGGCAAAGATGGTCAGTGTCTCTCAGAGGGGAGAGAGTCTTTTATAATACTGCAGGCGCCTATCAGTAGTTAAACTGGAATCAAAGTTAATCCCTGGATTTCTACCCTCATATGGCCATTAGGAGTATACATTAAAGCTTAATAGAGCAGGCTGTATGTATCACAGCTGGAGTGACGTGCCAAGGTTTAACATTTCAAATTATGAGAAGTGATTGCATCCAGTTTTGAATTTCCTGTTAGCTATAAGAGAGCAAAAGAGATAGCAACATCGCAGTGAGAAAACCTGAATCAATTTGTGAATCATTAGCATTCGAAAGACAAGTGAATGATACTTTCGCAAGCAGTCAAAGTGAAGAATTATGGCTAGACCCTGCCTTTGCAGTGAAATTAATGGTGGTTTGCAATAGTGTGGCTGGCTGAGTCATGCTAGCAGGATATTGCTAGCAGAGTCTTCGTAGGGATAAGAAATACTATTTTAAATCAAATAAAAATATAAAATAATAGAGCACGAGACCAGGAGATGGGATACTCAAGTTCTGCTCCCACCTCTGCCACTGACTCGATGTGTGTCATTGAGCATGTCACTTAGAATGGGGCTTTACAAGGGGCATTTGGGACTTCAGTCCCCAACTCACATTGACTTTTAAAGGAATTTGCGCCAGACTCCAAGAGGTTTCTTTAAAAATCCCCCTAACTCCTCCATGCCTTAGAGTCCCACATATATAAAAATATGGGAAATAACACCCACCCTGGGAGCTTTGGATAAAAGATGCTGTATAAGTGCAAAGTATTATTATTATTTAGTAATAGTGTTTAATGTTAAACAAGTAATTTCACAAACACTTAAAAAATAATAAACAATGTAGCTACCTGGGACAGGGACCATCTCCTTATTACCTGTGGTTGTGCAATGCACAGCGCAATGGGCTCCCAAATCGAATTGTGACCTTTGGACACTATTGTGGTAGCAGTAAAAATAATAATGTTCTCTTGAAATGATCAGGCTACTTGTAACTTCTTGTGTCTTTCCAATTTTTAGGAAAAGTGCATGGGCTAAATAGAAATTTCCTTCTAAAAAAACCTAGCCCAGCTCCTGGCCAGATCATAACTTTCCTTTAGGTCAGTGGTTCTCAAACTAGGGCCCCCGCTTGTTCAGGGAAAGCCCCTGGCGGGCCAGGCTGGTTTGTTTACCTGTCGCGTCCACAGGTTCGGCCGATCGCGGCTCCCACTGGCCGCAGTTTGCCGCTCCAGTTCAGTGGGGGCTGCAGGAAGCGGCACAGGTCGAGGGATGTGCTGGCCGCCCTTCCCACAGCCCCCATCAGCCTGGAGCGGCGAACCGCAGCCAGTGGGAGCTGCGATCAGCCAAACCTGCGTAAGTGGCAGGTAAACAATCTGACCCGGCCCGCCAGGGGCTTTCCCTGAACAAGCGGTGGCCCAAGTTTGAGAACCACTACTTTAGGTGACCTTCTAGAGCAGGGGTCGGCAAAGTTCGGCACGCGGCTTGCCAGGGTAAGCACCCTAGTGGGCCAGGCCAGTTTATTTACCTGCTGACGTGGCAGGTTCGGCCGATCGCAGCCCCCTACTGGCCGCGGTTTGCCGTCCCGGGCCAATGGGGGCGGCGGGAAGCAGCGTGGGCCGAGGGATGTGCTGGCCGCGGCTTCCCACCGCCCCCTTTGGCCCGGGAGGCGAACCGCGGCCAGGGGGGGCCGCGATCGGCCAAACCTGACGCGTCAGCGGGTAAATAAACTGGCCCAGCCCGCTAGGGTCCTTCCCCTGGCAAGCCATGTGCCAAACATTGCTGACCCCTGTTCTAGAGCAACTGCCCCAAACTTGTAGGTAGTGAGCATCTGGATTTGAAATTTAGCAGCCACACACACACACACACACACACACACACACACACACACACACATGCATACACACACACAGAGTGATGGAAGACTCCATTCTGAAGGCCAAATTCAACCTTCGTGTAACTGCACTGACTTCTGCGGATGAATTTTGCCCTGAATGTTCAGCCACTAGTTGGCAGATATAACACAACATCTTCAGACTTATTTTCATGTTTTCCATGTTTTCTTTTTTGGGTTTTAACCACAGCTCCAAAACTTCATCATATCTGCCATGAATTATCTTTATGACAATTGTCATGAATTGAGTGGGATACTCAAGTTCTGTTTCCAACTGCAGAATTGGGCCCAACTCTGCCGCCTTAGAAATTCATTGTTGTATTTTGTTTTCAAACTGACTATTCATTCACCAAAAATGTGGATTTAAATTAACCAATCAAATGCATGTACAGCTGTGCTGTTTTGCAGATTGATTAGATTAAATTTGTTCCTTACACCAGCTATCTAATGAGACAATCTATCCATTTGCACACACAAATGCAGGCTGCATAAATATCGTTTTAGTTTTTCACATACAAAAACTGGTTCGTGCAAAACTGCCTGCACAATTTTGGGGGGATATACACAATTCTACTAATGGCTTTAGAGATCATTTTTGAAAGTTTGGTGCTAATTCCACCTTTTTCAAATTTGAGTGCTTAAAATTAGGCTCCTCACCCCACTTTCATGGGCTGGTCTGATGTTCAGAGGTAATGAGCACCCTTAGGTGCTGCTGAAGTCAAGGAGAGCTGCATTTGCTTAGCATCTCTGAAAATCAGCCCATGCATTCTGGATACTCTATGATTTAGGTGCCTAACTTTAGGCAGCCAAGTTTAAAAAGTTGGAAGCAGGTTTTCTTGCTTGATGATAAAAGACAGTATCCAATGCCATTATATCTTATCTTTGGGACAAGATCATAACCTCCTCTGTTGACACTCCTTCTCCTAAACTGTGGTTGGGTGGTTTAAGGGTTAAATTCAACTTCTTTTCCCCACCCGCTCATTCCCAAATTTTTTGGATTAAATCCAAACTGGATTCATTCCAAAATGTTTCCTGGTTTTAGCTCAGTCCTTTTGCAGAAAACTGCATATCCCAAAACCATAATAGAGGATTTGGCAAATATCACTGGCCTTGTTTAACATACTTCCAAAAAATATATGCTTGTTCTGACTACACACAGTGTGTTTATGCAAACATATTTTACAGAGGAACTTAAAAGCATGAATGTATTCTCCCTTTGCTAGTACCATGTTTTCCAGTACACTCATGGATATATTTCCCCTTTTAATATAAGAAAGATTTTAATAAAACATGTCAGATTTTTTTTCTTTCCTTACAATGAAATGTTACATTTGGCCCAACCCCGTTCTCACCAAAGCCAGTAGGAGTTTTTCCACTGACATCAATGAGAGCAAAATTGTGCCCACTATCTGAATTAGTCGGTGGAAAAGCCATGCTGAACCCCCCCACCCCCACTGCCCACTTGCACTAGACCAGGAACGGAGCTTTTCTTATCATCCCATCAGTAATCAGCAAAGTCAGTATGATACCACACAGTATTTTTTAAAAGAAGAAAAATCGTCCTATATAAAGTTATTTTTGCTTTGGAACTTTTATTGGCTTGTAAAATATTTTTACATTTATTACACTTTTAATGAGATCTCCTGGAATCAACAGTGGTGTAAATAATGAAAACAACCCTAGTAAATGCCCCAATAAACCTCGCACCAGCCCTTTGATGCTAATTTGCAGGCCTTGTGTTCCTTCTCCCTTCCCCCTGCCCTCTGCCGTTTAAGTGAATACTGAAGTCAAAACGGCAAGATATCAAAAGGGAGACACATCACTTAGGTTGGCAGGTCACTGCTCTGGTGCTAAAGTGGCCTGGGTGATTAAAGCAGCACTTGCATAGCTAAATCTTACAAACACACCCCAATTCTTCATCCCTGAACTACAGGCAAAGCTGGACACTTTAATAGAAAAAAGTCCTAACAGCACAGAGCCTTGATCATAATATACTTGGTGTATATACACATATATAGGGCCTGAGCCAAAGCCCATTGAAGTCATAGAATCATAGAATATCAGGGTTGGAAGGGACCTCAAGAGGTCATCTAGTCCAACCCCCTACTCAAAGCAGGACCAATTCCCAACTAAATCATCCCAACCAGGGCTTTGTCAAGCCAGGCCTTAAAAACCTCCAAGGAAGGAGACTCCACCACCTCCCTAGGTAACGCATTCCAGTGTTTCACCACCCTCCTAGTGAAATAGTTTTTCCTAATATCCAACCTGGTCCTCCCCCAAAGTCAATGGGAGTCGTTTCCTTTCTACCTCCATAGGCTTTGGTACAGACGCATGATGCTAGAGTAAGCAATTAGCTAGTGATCAAGCACCCACTGTTATTTCTTTATCAGGCTGACACATAGTGATGGGTTAGATTCTGCCCCCTTTACCGGTGGTGAGCAAGAGCTTTCTCCTCAAATTGTCTCATCCTGCTCAAGCGTCACACTTACAAGGGGATTTCGAAGGGATGCATTGAGGAGTAGGGTTAGGACGCAAGATGAGTAAGAGGACCGAAATCTAGCCCTGTCATTATAGATGTCATTTTCAAAAATGGCTTCGGATTTTGTACCTGTCGTGAGCTGTAACTGAATCATTTGTGGAGCTTTTAACGGAATAGAGACACTCCAGTGTCTAAGGTCTGGATTCTGCGGCCCGTCGTCAAGCTGAGAAATATCTTACACATCAAGCAAATCCCACTGCTTTCCAGTATGTGTGTGAAAGTGATGACACAATCGGACCTTTAAACCCACAAACACTTATGCACCTGCATATCATTACGTACTTCCATTAACTTCAATGGGGGATGCTGAGTGTGCATCATTAAAAATCAGGACACTGATTTAGGCACTTAAACAAGGATGATTTTGAAAATCTTGGATGCGCCTTTACAATTCCAAGAGTATCATCCTTCTCCAGTTGCCTTAAACCTTCTGTTTTTATTAACTTATATTACCTTCCCATTGTCCCGCCATTTTAGAGATTGTGTATATTGTCTTTGCTATTTGGAACCAGGGCTGGCTCCAGGCACCAGCGAAGGAAGCGTGATTCAGCTCCCACCAAAGTGCCACTGATCGCCGCCTTCTTTTTTTTCCGCTTGGGGTGGCAAAAAAGCTGGAGCCGGCCCTGTTTGCAACAACACATTACCTAGTCAAATATTTTTCTCCATCATTCCATTCTCATTAAAGGATTGCTGCTGGCACCTTGGACTTTTTCCTTACTTTGGGCCATCTTTTTAAAGCAACCTGACCCGCTGTGACCATTAAATGTGCATGTGTGATTACCGCTTCTGCAGACACAAAAGCAGGATTCGAAGGCACATCAGGATAAATGCAGACTTGGTAGGCAGTTTTGAAAATGTGACCTTTAATCCCTTGGCATTTCTTCTTTGATACAAAAATATTGTTTACAAAGATACCTAAAAACCAAGCTTGTACCCTTTTTATGAAAGGAAAAGGTGATTAACCCTTGACTTGAGCCAAACTAAGAACCAAGATTATTTTTTCTTCTCTTCTTATTTTTAGAATGAAAAAAGTAATCTTTAACTATTCACCCTGCATTGACACTTTCTACTTGGGAAACTTAAATCAAAAAACAAATAGAACTGGCCACAAATTCACCATTCGGGCCTTTAACTCATTAATCCTGACCTCTCCTAAACATCAGGTATGAGTGAAATGAGTGAAGCTTCACATTGCCAAATCAATAGTACATATAATATCTGTCTGCTGTGTGGTTAGCCACAATTTATCATGCGTCTCTTGGAACTCAGATTTAGAGATAAACCAGGCATGGAAACATGAGAATACACCAATTCTGGGGTGATGTTCCTGCCCTTGAATACATGGCTATGCATAGTCGCCAACATTTATAATCAGTTATGTTGAGTATCTACATAAATGCAATATCTTATCATTATAATAGTTGGCACTTTTATATCACCTGCCATCTTATGTTTCGAAACACTCTACTGACATTAAAGAATTATGCCTACCACCACCATGTTCTGGCAAATGTCTCCATTACACAGGAACTGGGAGACAACAAAGTTATGTAACTTGACCAAGAACACATATTGCATCAGTGGTAAAGTGAACAATTGAACACAGAAGTCCTGACTCCCGCTTCCCTGCTTTAACCAATAGACCATATTCCCTCTTTTAATTTCCCAAGCTATGCACTAACACACGCCTATATGTCTGAAAGCTCCATTGGTCCCTCTCTTGATGTTTGAGAATAGTTCAAACAACAATAAAAATTTAACAAATTTCCATAGGTGTAAAAGCAGCAGGCTAAACACAGAACAAATCTATACAGCATTATTCTGTATATCATCATATCATTTAAGGGACAATCCTACATTGATGGACCAATGAACAGTGGTGCCTCCATCTAAATTCCCATGTGATGTTAAATTACAACTCAGATGCATTTGAAGACTTAATTTCAAAGCCTACCTCATAGTACATATAGATAAAAAATGGCCTTCCACATGCTATTGCAATTCCAGTGGCTACATTAATTTTATTTCTTTGTTCCATAAGTTCCAAGCAGCATATTAGATTTCCCTTTGTCAATTAATCCTCTTGATTCCACAAGAACTTAGGGCCGGATTCAATAAAAATTCCTTCCAGTTTCACCCAAGCCCTAACAAATCACTTTTTCCAGGGCTTATCCAGCCCTGCTTTGGCTGCCACTACATAGATCCTGGACAAATTCCAATTTGAATAATTATGCTCTCCCTCACTAACATTCCTCCTATGATGTTTCAATTGAATACAGTATTCTTCTTCACTTCCTGTCCTAAACTGCTTTTTAGTGCCACTGTTTAGAGGCAGCTGAATTTCAGCGGTAGGTGAAGGTGAGCAGATCTGGAGTTTTGGTTCAGCTTCATCTCCAGTCTATAGTTTTTGTATTTTCATTTTTATTGTACTCTGGGATCCTCTGTGCTGAAAGGCCTGATACAGTAGGATCTCACTCTACTGACTGGAAAACTCACTGTGCATTAGTGGATTTTGCAGTGGCATTCCATAGAGCAAAAAGCTAAAATAATGCATCACAAAATATTTGTTTCAACTATTGCATTTTAATTATATATAATACTACATAATATACTAATAAATATCCTCTAGAAGGGTGTGTTGTAAAAAACAATAAGAAAATCTCAGTAACACAAGATCTGACTATTGTCTTTTCAATCCTTAGTGAAGTGTGGGGAGAGCACCAGTGATTTATGAGCGGCTTAAGCAGTATGCAGATTAGTAGTGTGTCGTCTGTTAGATTCTACTTCCAATACATGAAAGATCATTAGCATTACAGCTTTCCCTGAATGCAGCAGGCCCATGAGTTTCGAATAATGAGGCTCTACTTTGTATAACTGGAAGATTATCATCCACATTCTTCCACCATTGCCCTGAGTGATTGGAACCTCACTCCACCACACTGTAAAATACACACTTTGCTCTTTGCATATGAGAAAACATGGCAGCACCCATCTATTCAGTGTCATTTTCCAAAATCTGATACAGCCTGGAAAGAAGCATGCCAATAAGGCAAGGTATTATGTGCTGCTAAATATGTACTGGCTTCACTTTCCCTGGCCCAAACCCCGCCTGACTGAGCTATTGAAAAAGATAGCTTCTTTACTTTGTATACAGATGTGTCCAATAAGGGGAATAAGTTCCCTTGGTGGGAACTTTCTTTATCCCTAAGCAGTGGCAGCATTAACTGTTGTTCTCTATTTTCCATGATGGGAATGCTGTTGCTATTGCCACATAAATCAAACCATGCTGAGAGATCAGAAGGTTCAGCAGAACCAGATGGTTGCATACGGGGCAGATCATGCAAGTGTTAACTACACATGCAGTTGTTCTGCGTTGCTTCCAGTAACTGAAGGCTTCTCAGTACCCTGGCTTACATTGTTTGAAACACCATGAAGCAGGCTGCAATAAACCAGTTGCACCAGATGTGGACGTATTCAGCACAAAAGTGCCATGTACAACCCCTTCTCGATCAAGTGTCAAGCTCAATTCATGGATTTTAAAATTCTGTTGTGGATACAGATTCCATAGCATCTTTCTGCTGGGGGACTGGTAGCCACTAGAGCTGAGCAAACAATATGAAACAAAGGATGTATCCAATTAATTTAGCTTCTTTTCCTGCTTGTGGAACATCCCCAAGTGGATTGCGATGATCTCCTTGAATTGATTCACTATTCTGTGAAATTGGTGAATAATTTTCTTCCACTGTATGGAATGATCATGAGCAATTCACTATGAGCATTTAATAGTCAAAAATTGAGCTGTGTTGCTCAGTTGTGTGACGGGTTGGACAAGTCACATACTACTGTTTCTGTTCTCTAGATAAACTAGCAAGTATTTCTGGTATAAATGCACACACACATAAATTGAAAATTCAGGGTCTGCGGTAACTTACACATGCAGCTTTGAATTTCGCTTTCCTCTGAGCATTCATACCAGTCAAGTATGATCACTCAAATGTTCATGGGAAACTAGACACTGCAGATTCCCTTCTTCCACAGTGCCCTCCAGAAAGTTTCTGTTTTTAGGTTACAAGCTATTTAGGGCAGGACTGTGTTCCTCTTTTGCCTCGCACAGAACCAGGACATTGTTGCCCTTAGTAAATCATCAGTAATAACAAAAGGGACGTGAGCATAGCCCAGGGGAATTTATTTACAAATGCAAGCAAGTATTTGAGTGGCCACGTATCCAGTGGTGGATTGTATGTGTCTTACACTGCTAGTCCAACCTTATAAGGATGCTGACCATCTTTCAGACCACCACTTCCCCCCTGTGCAACCATGGTAGATATAATCAGCAAGAGAGAATTTTTCTGTCCTCTGTGTATAATGCGCTGGTTGTAACTCCATAACCCACCTCTCCCCATCATCCTATTGAGGGTGGAATAGGTGCTTTCCCTGGGTCATGAACAACATGCCCACCGGAAAAGCATGTTTGAGGACTATAACACCAACCCACAGAGATGCAGACTTGTTCCTCCACTAAAGACCCTTCTGGATATGCCTTCATTTGCCGCCATCCTCAAAAGGGACTCAGTTAGTGCTTGCCACTGATACATGGCTTAAGGTAGACAGTGATGCAAAGGAGGAATGTGGCTTCCTGGGATGGGAGTTAAACACAAACTGTATACATTGCCAAGCAATATTGCCGGGAAGGTGAAGTTCAACACTGCAACCACTGGTTACTTACAGGAAGGGTTTGATTTCAGTGAGCTCAAAAATCCATGTCTCAAAGAATTTATTTCCTTGGGCAGCCTTTGTCCGTTTGCTGGGTATCTTCACTTCACATCAGCATTGGCAAAGATTCCCCACATGGCCCATGCACGCTACAGGGAGCTTTCACTTATGCTACCACAAAGTGAAGTGTGCCGTATGGATGAGTGTATTGTGGAAGCACACTGCACTGCCTGATCCTGCAACAATTTTGCATGTGTATCATCCCGGGACATCAATGAGAAAGGACTACTCAGTCGAGTACAGGTGACAGAATCCAGCCCTACAGTGTGGTTAATTTAAAGTGCAGGGAATTCACAGCCTAATTTATTGATGTGTGCTAAGCATTGCTAGTAGATGTTAAATAAATGTGCATAGTAATAACAATAATGAAAAAAGACATGTATGAACAAGAGGCGCAGGAATGGTATTAATTTGCTGAAAGCTGAATTCCCAGTTCAAACTGATTTCCATTAAACACGACAAGGGGTTTTTACTGTTTTGTCCTGAAAAACGATATTGTTCTCAATGGCACTTGAGCAGTGGGAAGTTTACCGCTGAAACCAAGACCAAAGAATAACTAAGTTTCAAAGTTATTTACTTCAGGTTTCATTGCAAAGCTATTGATTGTGTAACACACAGAAAATTGCTTATAGGGTTATTTATTTTTGCCCCTTTTTTTAGGTCAACAATGGAAAATGCTTTTAAAACAATGGATTTCCTGAAACTTTTGAGTCGAAATAATCCAAGATGATATAACAAATTGCCCATTATTCTTTCCTTTCCAGTATGTGACAAAGATGTTATGCCACAGACAACTGCCATAGAGTATAATTTTGCCTCCATACTCACATTCCAAGTAAAATGTTCTGGAATGATGAGTCCTGCTCAGTCCTTAGACCACAGCACACCAAAAAAGGGTGGGGGGACTGGAAAAGAGAACACTCTATGGTTCCGGGGACTGGGAACAGTGATTTCCCACTCCAAAAATATGCAACCTGAAAAATGGTTAAACTTCCTCTTCCAAACTTCTTTGTCTCGATGAATCATTCCTGTCAGTAGATGCCAATCTGATGAACATGAAAACCATGGTTACAGGGGACACACCCTAGTGAGGACAGACACCACAAGTTACATGGGAAAACAGGCAGCCTTTTTACTGAATATGTGCTTGTACAAATACGGAGCTAGTTCTCTTCTGCCAGCTAAATGTCATCTGAGCTGAAAGGACTTGGCAAACCTCCTTCCTGTCCTCATGCCCCAGGGTGCAGCTGGCCAAGGGCATTGTGGATCAAGGGGTATGTCTACACTGCAACTGGGAGCGTGCGTCCCAGTTGGGTAGACAGACACATGCTAGCTCTGCTCAAGCTAGCATGCTAAAAATAGCAGTGTAGGTGGCATGGGGTAGCTGCCCAATTATTGACCCAGGGATTAGGCAGGCTTGTATTCAATTGGCTAGTGCATACCTCCGCCCCAACCATGCTGCGACATCCGTACTGCTATTGTTAGCACACTAACTCGAGCAAAGAGAGCTCATGTCTGTCTACCCCGGCTGGGGGGCCTAGGCAAGTAGGCCTCTTGCCATCCATGGGGCTATTGTGCTCACCCCCTCTTGATACTTGCTGGAGCTCTTCTTCTGTGCAGCCTTAACTGATCCTTAATGCCTCCTAACCTTGTGCCAGGGTACTGAAGGCCTTACTCCATATGGTGAGGGGGTATTTGTTTGTTGTTTTTTGTGGGCAGGTAGTGGAAGCCCACTGCTCTTACCACATGCCCGCGCAAGCTTGGCAATCAGAAAATAGTTATGGTTTAACAGCACTGGCAAATGCTACATTTAAATTTTTAAAAAATAAGGTTTCTGGAATAGTTTTCAAGTTAAATGAAGATCCTTCTCCAACACTAATCGTACTCAGTGTTCCACATCGTGTTTGCATTCATGATTAATACATCTCTGCTAGTGGAATGAATATTTTTGGTGGCATTATCACTGTTTTGTATTTAAGAGGGGGTCATTGCAAAGTCTTAAAACCCAGGGGCTTGCACTGGCTACTTTTCTTCCCAATTTTCAAAACAATCTGTTCCTTTACAAATATTGTTAACAATTGTTAAGACACATAGCACATATCACCATCTTTTTTAAACCCCTATAATTAATACATGTCCTTGTTTAATAGCTGCCTGCCATATTCATCTATGGTGTAAGTCTACTGGATTGCGCCATGGGTCAGTTTATGACTAGCCTTTACCCTGCCTTTTCTTAATAGCCTTTACCAAGAACATATCTATGGTTCTTATTCCTTCCCATTTCCTTGCTAACATTTGTTACACTCACCCATTGCACCGTCTCTTGAGTTAGAGGGAAAGCTCTTGGGGAACAGGGTATGGTCATTATTATGCAGCTGTATGGCACTTAATAATAATAGCAACGTCAAAAGAATATAACTAACTTTATTGTAAGATGCCATTACAACATGAACCAAAGATGCATAGTGTGTAACAGAAAAAGAGGAGAAAATGAGTAGAAGAAACAAAGTTGTTTCATTGAAAATGTATTATCTGATTGAAAAAATATGTTTCTGCAATATATCTATGCACACAGGTAATGCTAATGAAAAGAAAGCTCCTAGCATACACTCCTTTAGGCAACAGCAATAAGGCAGGGTGCATTTCCTGGGGATTGGTAACCAGCTGAGAGGAGTTGATATGCTTTGCATCATTAACCCCAGCCAGCCATTTATGGAGTACACAGAGGTCATTACTGCTAATGTCAACCAAGCAAAGAAAACATTTTAAAGTTGCAGGGGGGTTCCCTGGGATTTTCCTTCTTTTTGTGGGATTTTTAACCTTTGTAAGGCAACCTAGATTCCATGGTGACCAACATATGGATATGTGGTGCGAGGAGGCAACCAACCGGCATTATTTAAACCAAAATTTGCAACAGCGGGTACTTAAATAAAAGTAGGTGGTTTTCAGTACACGCTATACTCCCACTGAGGCCAGTGCGAACAGCGTCTCTGAGAATTAAATCACTTTGTCTTAAGTACCTAAATATGGACTTCGGTGTCTAACACCAGGCAGCTTGGAAAGATAGACCTCAGTGTCCATGAGACAAGGCAGCACATTTCAGGTCTCTTTCCACTCCACATGCCCTGAGGAATATGACATTTCCTGTTGTTGCTCCGCACTTCGAAGGCCACATCTCGTATGTAGCTGAGTTTGTTTCTTTAAGGAGGTGCTCTGTACTTCAGAGCCAGCTTCAGTACCATGGGATGCAGCAATTGCTAATGTACCTGTGCTTTTTTAGTAAATACCTGAGTCAATAGACAGAAATGTCCAGCATAAGGAAATGGTCTTTCGCCTCTTTTAATAAAATGGCTTGTAAGGGTTGTTTTTTTTCATATAAATGTGCACAGCTATCAAATACACACCCCAGTCGTTTGAGGCTATCCACTGCTTATGCAACAAATTGCAGACTTGTTACACAAGGGGCAGTAGGGGATTAATGAAGGCCACCTGGTTGTAGTGGGGTGGCCACCCGCTCCTGCCTGCGAAGGCTTAAAGCCAGCCCTGCAGAGGGCTGGGGCTGTGGAAGGAAAGAGCTGGGCTGATTGGGGGAAGCAGCTGCAGCTGGGCCACACCCAAGTCAGAGCCCAGCTGGCCCTATAAAGGCTTGAGCCAGGAGCAAGGAGACACTCACTTGCTGCATTCAAAGCAAGAAGGGCCTGGCTGCAGGGAGCTAGAGACAGGGTATGTGAGTGGAGCAGGGCTGAGGAAAGGCAGAGGAGCTCCAGCCTGGAAAGCCCCAGGCTGTGACCTAGCATTGGGCCAACAGGTACTGGGGGTTGCAGAGGGCAGCCCAGGGATAGGCAAACGCAGCAGGTCCAAACCCAACCTTGCCTGTGATGAGTGGCTGATACTGCAGTCTACCCCAGGGAGTGGGGCTAGATGCTGACTGGCAGTAGCCTTACACTGAGGTGAGGTGGGGTTAGTGGGTGGGGGTTCCCCTGGGAGGGGAGACCCAGAGTGTGGGGGTACTACCAGGGGGCAGCACCCAGAGAAAGGGGCACCGGGGTCTTAGGAGGGACACGGGGCCAGTGGCAAGGCAGATCACTGGCCTGCAGAGGGTGCTCCGGAGCTGGGATGAGCTAATTCCTGGAAGAGACCAGCAGGAGGTGCCGCAGGGGTGAGTCTGACCCCTTACACCGGTCATATCATAGGAAAGCTGTATGCCTTTGTTTTTCATGCAAATTCAAGTGAATTCTTCAGGCCCAGGCCAGCTCCCAGTGAAGTCAGTGAAAAGATGGATCAGAACCACAGAGCCCTGTTCTGGAGCCTTTACTTCAAGGGGCTGGGGTTTAGACACTTGATGCAGCATGCAGAGGATGGACAGGCACCCACACACAACCTCACTCCTAAGTGGTACAGTGATCCTTGCTTAAGGATTTGGGGTGAGTTAGTGGATACTGACTGACCACTGGCATGTGACTTTTTATAATCCTCCTGACCCCTGCCTTGTGACTGGAGCCAGGAAATAAAGATGACGAACACGCCTGTGTGTTTCTCCCTTATTCCAGGTGCAATCTCAGGTAGATCCAAACCAAGGAAATGTTCACATGTGCATATTGTGCAACGTGCCTATTAAATAAGCTTTACACCGAGCACTGGTTCCTATATCTGGAAAGGAAATTCAATCACTTGATACACCATAAAGGTTGAAGAGAAAATCTTTTACTTTTTTTTTTTTTTTTTTTTAACGTGGTGTGTGTGGTCTTGCTGGTAGAGCTGTGACCTACGTTGAATCTCCAGATAGAATATGTCCTAGTCTAATCTCAGTGTAAAATCGAATGTGAGTCATGGCCTAAAACACAATTCCTTAGGCAGTCTTGTCATGCTTCTACCATATGATCTGAAGGAAGTGGGATGAAAAGATTTAGCGTGAGCTTTCTAAAGTTCTCAGCACCGGTTTAACTTGCCGCCACTTGAACTGACTTCACTGGAAATAAAATTAGGCCAACACAGGCCTTTTGAAAAATCCAATCAAGATCATTGTAAAATGTGTAAGACTATTTTCATCCACTTTAGGCTTATTATTTTTATAGTGCATCTGTAGTGATCTTAGAAAATAAACTCCTGCTTTATAGTCATTATAATAAATAGCATTGAAACAATGTCACTTGCTCATCACTACCAGTCCAGTGCAGTCACTGGGATAGAAAACAGCAGCCATTCTGCACCACCACCACAGTGCAATGGCTTTTTAGGAGCGAAAGTGAAGAATAACTTCTCCAGCTGAACGCTGTTGGATTAGCAGAATGTTATGACCCCAAATGGATTGTTCTGCACCACCTGCCATATGAGTAGCTCACTACTCCTTACAAATAATAAGGAATTAAGCCTCACTACAACTCTGTTAAGCAGCTCTTATTTGCCCCATTTTACAGTTGAAGAAGTTGAGGCACAGAGAAGTTAAGTGGTTTGATGAAGATCACACAGGAAGTCTACAGTGGGCTCAGGAATAGAATGCAGGCATTCTAACTCCCAGTCTCGTTACTTAGCTTATATCTTTTGTATCAGAGATTTCTACCCTCTTATGTTCCAATACCCAGCTTTCTGTCTAACAAAAATGTGAAATAAAATTAAGGGCTGGAACTTTCAAAGGAGACTAAGGTGCCCAACTCCCAGTGAATTTCAATGAAATTTGGGCTCCTGACTCACGTAGAGTATGCCTACACTCCAATTAAAAACCCACAGCTGGCCGGTGCCTGCTGATTCGGGTTCGCAAGGTTCAGGCTAATCATGGGCTGTTTAATTTCAGTCTCGAGATGGAGGCTGGGCTCCAGGATCCTGAGATAGGAGGATCCCAGAGCTCAGGCTACAGCCCGAGATGGAAAGTCTACACTGCTATTAAACAGCCCTGCAGTCTGAGCCCAAGCCAGCCGGCACAGGCCAGCCGTGAATGTCCAATTGCAGTGCAGACATACTGTTAGGGTCCTGTGAAACTCCCAACTAATATTATCCATCCTAGAGAAAAACCTACTGAGATATATCAGTCACTGAATGCCGTTCTGGTTGCTGGATTTCAGTGATTGCTACAGATTCTTACAATGTCCACAAGCGCTGGGTTTTTCACTAGCATCTCAGAGTGAGCCAAACAACGTGTAAACAGGTGTAGCGACCTACTGGTTACACATCTGAGGAGGCGGCAAAGCATAAATTATTCTTTCCAAAGTCAATTTTAAATGACGCTCATTAGCAACCCTATACGACCACTGGTCTTCATGCAGAGCTCCTAGTGATGTCAGTGGAAGTTTCACATGTGGTTTGAGTGAAATAAGGCCCTCAGCTGCTCCACAGCCACCTGTTCCAGACTGTGTCATAGGTAGGAACATGAGCACTTCATTACATTTTTTTTTTTAACCCAAACCATGTTGGGTCCCTTTATGCTGTTAGACATTCAGTAACACAAACACAACATCCATGTGAATCTGAAGACCTGCACCATTTACAGTAGAGCAGAATGTGGAATAAAGATTTCGTACAACACTCAGGCTGAGATTTGGACATGCAGCTCCCATTGAAATGAGATGGGAATTATGCCTTGTGCAGCTTTGAAAATACCACCCTCCATTTACAACACTTAAATACAGAGGCCCATAGACTGCCCTTCAGCAGTATGCACTACACCCGGTCATATCAGTAGGGTGACCAGATGTCCCGATTGTAGAGGACCAGTCCTGATATTTGGGTCTTTGTCTTATATAAGTGCCTATTATCCCCCACTCCCTCTCCCGATTTTTTCACCCTTGCTATCTGGTCACCCTACATATCAGCCACATCTTATCATAAAAATACCCAAAGGAGTATAATACATTTGCCTACCAGTATTTGACCTGATCGGAGATGGTCCCACTCCTTCTTTCCTTTCACTTGTAAAGAGGGAGGATTCAATTGTGTAATTGTAATTACTTTATGCAAATCAAATACAAATTCTGCAGCCAAAAATCCCAGGCCCTGCCTATGTTTTTCACACTGAATTAGCTCCCATAGAGTTATCAGAGCAGCCGCTCTCCAAATCCTGCTTGGGAGAAGAACAGGTTTGAGCATGTTTTTCATGTCATTCTATCTTCCTTCAGTTGGGAGCTCAACTATCTAACAGATTAAATTCTCTACCTGGGTGGCATACTGAAGCATAGCTGAACATCATACATGTGGACAGTTGGATTCCACAGCAAAGATCATAGATTTAAGACTTTCACGTTCATAATATTCTACCTACCTTCCCCCAAAAAACAAGTATATGTTTTTCCTTACGGGGCTTTCCTTTTAAGGTGTCTCCTACCAGTAAATCTCCTGTTGGGACTTCTCAGTCAAGATCTTTGTTGATTTAATACAAAGTTTGAAAACCAAGAAATAATGACACAATGCTGTTTTACAAAGGATGGGAATATAGTTATAAAACATTGTTTTGGGGAGGGGGGAGAGGCAAAATCGTCTAAGATGCCGTGGAATTCCAGATGCATCAAAAATGCAACAGAGCTAGAAAGATCAAATCATTGTGCAAGAAAAATGTGTAAAAGGGGCAAAATAAAGCAGGGAAGAGTTCCCATTCAGGTGTTCTGGAGTTAAATTTAAGGGCAACATGCAACCTCACTGAAGTCAATGGGGTTGTTTGGTTTGTAAGTCAGAGCAGAATTTTTGCTCCTAGATATTTTAGAGTAAGACGTGCAACTGCCAACGTCAGAAAACTGGAGCCAAAATGCAAACATCATAAATATTTTCCTTCCAAAAAACTGTAGAGAAGTGAAAAACTAGCTGAAAAGGAACTTAAACTCTTCTTTACTAAAATGTTGACTTTGTTTCCTTGGACCAGGACTTTGAGTAACTAGGTTCTCAATAATTTATTAAGGAAGATGCTTCCCTCCCCCGCCTTTTTTTTTTTTTTTTTTGCCAGTACTGTGCAACCTACAGTACCACCTGCTATCTTATTTTAGTTGTGTAATCTAGTAAACTCAAGTTTATCTTCACACTTAAGTTACAATATTCCATGTCACATTCAAATACATATCCTATCTTCTTTCCACTGCTTAATCCAATCTATTGCCCCTTTATCTTTTACTCCTACCTCATCTGTTGAACAAATGTCACTGCCACATTTACTAGAAATATTTGAACCTGACAGCTGCAAAAGCTCAAAGCTAACTAGACAGGGATAGAACTATAATTAGGTGAAGTATTTAATTTTGTTTTTAAATTGTCAGGACCCAATACTGGAAACTTTACAGAGCTGGACAATCAAGACAGACAATGTACTTTAGCAAATGTTACGATCATTTATTTTTCAAATAATTAAGGATGAGTAATAACATACAACCTAAAGTGTATTGTGCCAAAAGGGATTTTGCCTGTGTAAAAGGCAAAGATTGTACTATTTAGTGTTCACACTAAATTGTACCTTATAAGTGACTAGTCCTGTTGAAATCAGTGGGGTCATTTGTGGAGTTAAATACTACTTGGTAGAGTAAAGGTCGTAATCTGTCCCTGAATGAGTAGGGACTGTAGGTTTGAGCCCAATAAAAATAACGCATGGCAGTTTCACAGAGTTTTCCATCATCAAAGTGCTTCCTAAACATTAACCAGAACTTACAACATTCCTGTGAGATAGGTAAGTCTTATTATCCCCATTTTACAAATGGGTACCTGAGACCCAGAGGGCGTGAGACTTGCTCAAAGCTATAGAAACGTCAGTGTCAGAGATGAGCTTAGAACCCTGGGATTCCAGCCTCCCAGTCTTGTGTTACTTTGATTTCCCTTTGTATATGTGTAAATATAAATGTGAAACTGTAAAAAAGACGATACCTGGCCCACTTACAATTTCATTTCCTCTTTTCAAGCACAAACTTGTTTCTCTTTTGTTCAGCTTTCTGTAGCTCAGTATTACCAGCACCCGCCAAACATTCAAAGATCAGGAGTCAGACCCTTAGAAGTTATGAGATAATAAATGTTGAGTTCTTTTGATTTTGCTTTCTGCTTTCTGAGCCGTTAGGTTCATGTTTCCAAGCTTTCCTTTGCAACCATGAGTACTAGATACTGTTTTTCACAAATTGAGAGATGAGATTTTGATGTAGCTACATGGCTCCTGGAGCTGAGGCGTTTTTAAAAAGAAAAATAAAAAAGCTAGAGTTGGCAACTGCATCTTTGATTCTATACAGGTGAAAATGCCATTCCCCGGAACCATCAAATAGTGCTTCAAATTGACAAAGATAAATATAACTAGAGAAAAGAGAGCTTTTCAAGTCAGACATTACACACTAGTCTCTTAATACGTAACTCCAGAAGGCCTCCTCTGAAGCCAGTAGATTTACACGGGTGTAGCAATGATATGAGAAGAGAAGAGGTTGATACTATGATATAATAATGGAATTGGCTACCATGACCAGCTTAAGAAAAATAACTTTGGTATGAGTTCAGAATTTTAGGATTTTGACGGGGGACAATTTTCTCCCTTCCTATCCATAATGCAGCTCTGTGAACCACAAAGCAGACCTCTCATGCCTCATCTGCTCTCATATCACATGCAGAACTCTGATGATGCCTGTCCCAAAGCCCAGTGAAGTCAAGCGAAAACCCTCTGACTTCAGTGGGCTTTGGGCAAGAACTATGGAATTCACACACATGGAATGCGCATTGACTAAGCACTAGACACATACACTGTGCTTCAGAGTTCCAGTGTGGACAAGAATGAAGGATTTGGCTCTTGGTCTTTCCAAGTAGGCATATTTAATAAACATTTTTTTCTAATCATTGATATTTTCACCTTTTTAATCTTGAACGCTGTAAAGAGAATTGCTTTCTGAGTCAGGCTCTGATCCAAAGTATATTGGAGATTCTCATTGACTTAAGTCAGGTCCTTGTGGCTAAACCAGGTAATTCCATTACAGCATAGCTGTGAGCAAGGGAAATCCACCAACAGCCAGTTTGGGGAGGTAAGGAGAGTCAGATCAGAACCTAACCTAAGGCCCTTGTCCCTAAAGAGTCCAGAACAAATGTAACACTACAAGGATGTGAAAAATTGGAAAGAGTCCAGCAGAGGGCAACAAAAATGATTAGGAGACTGGAGCACGTGACTTATGAGGAGAGGCTGAGGGAGCTGGGATTATTTAGTCTGCAGAAGAGAAGAATGAGGGGAGATTTGATAGCTGCTTTCAACTACCTGAAAGGGGGTTCCAAAGAGGATGGATCTAGACCAGTGGTTCCCAAACTGGGGTTCGTGAAAGGTTACAGGGTGTTCCCAGGGAAAAATTCCCTAACGGCAGACAGAGCTGTCCCTAGGGATCCCAGGCAGCACGGAGCCAGCAGCCTGGAGCCCCTGGACTTCCAAGAGCTAAGCATATCAAAGCAAGCATCTCTATCACACTGAGGCGATTTAAACTTCAAGACTCCTTATAAGAAATGGAAAGGGAGGGGATATCTTTTGCTGTTTTTAAAATTAAATAGGCAGCTAGTATTGTTTTTAAAATTATTATGAAGAGCAAGTTTAAGCTTTGTTGTAAAGTGTATTGTTTGCCTGGACTGTTCAAGACCTGAATGCTTGTGTAGAAGGAACTCTTTGAGTTGGCTTCTTAAATACCGTCATGCTGTTTCACATCTTATACTCCTTGATGAAACATAGGAGCCTTTTCTTATAACAGGCTTATTCAAAGTGATACAAGCTTCGAAAGTGAGATCTTGGAAGAGTTTTGCCATTTTCATAATGTAATAAAAATAGTGTAATGATAAATAATAATAAATAGTGTGTAATAAGCATGTCATAAAAACAAATTTTATATTTCCAGATCACTGCTTTTATAATTTATACTCAGGTAAAGGAGAAAATCCCTGGAAGTATTCAGTTAGTTAGGAGGGGGTTCAAGATTTGATATTTTAGTGAAAGGGGTTCACAGGTTGTTAAAGTTTGGGAACCACTGATCTAGACTGTTCTCAGTGGTACCAGATGACAGAACAAGGAGTAATGGTCTCAAGTTGCAGTGGGGGTGGTTTAGGTTGGATATTAGAAAAAACTTTTTCACTAGGAGGGTGGTGAAGCACTGGAATGGGTTACCTAGGGAGGTGGTGGAATCTCCTTCCTTAGAGGTTTTTAAGGTCAGGCTTGACAAAGCCCTGGCTGGGATGATTTAGTTGGGAATTGGTCCTGCTTTGAGCAGAGGGTTGAACTAGATGACCTCCTGAGGTCCCTTCCAATCCTGATATTCTACGATTCTATGATTCTAACAACAGTACAGCAATTCTATTAATTTTACCTCTTATTTCAAAACATTCATCTTCTCTTTGATCTTCAAGCATCATTTCAAAGTAAAGATTATGTTACAAGTAAATATTTAGTCATTTCTATTTTGTATTCCAGGGGTCGGCAACCTTTGGCATGTGGCCCGCCAGGGTGCTTACCAGTTTGTTTACCTGCCGCGAAGTGGCGCAAGCCGGGGGATGTGCTGGCTTCCCGCGGCTTCCCGTCGCCCCCATTGGCCTGGAGCAGCGAACCGCAGCCACTGGGAGCCGAACCTGCGGACACAGCAGGTAAACAAACTGGCCTGGCCCGCCAGGGTGCTTAACCTGGCGAGCCACGTGCCAGAGGTTGCCAACCCCTGTTGTATTCAATAGTAATGTAATAACATGTACTGCTCAATGTTACAGTAAATTGCTAATTAATGAGGTAACATATTTGGAGTAATAAAAAAAGAAGACGCCTATAAAGTCACTGTACCTTAGTAGCTTTATTGATATGGATTAGGAGAACATTAGCTGGAAGACAGCGAAAGAATCATATTTAGCTCAAGTAATAAAGTTATACAAGCTGCCATTTCATAATGTTAAACAAGACCTGAGGCAAGATTAACTCGAAAGATTACACAGGTGGATCCTTTTCCTTTGGAGAACATGAAAGATTATTGTAAACATTATTTTTAAAAGCCGGTCTCTTCAAACTCAGTCCCAAGAAATTAGCCAAATACACTGACATTAGCATGGCACCCAGCACTCAAGCAAGGTCTTTCTGAGAGGAAGAGTGGTCTTGTGGTTGCCCAAATAGACAGGGATTCAGAAGATCTGGGTTTGGCACCTACCTCTGTCATGGACGTTTTGTGTGCTCTTGGGTAGGTCACTTAGTCCCTCTGGGCCTCAATTTCTCATCTGTATAATAAGGGTAATGACATTTCCCTACCTCACAGGAGTGGTGTGAAGAAATCATGCTGGTGTAAAGTCTAAAAATGAAATTAAAAAGTCTCCTAAGGACTCATCCTGTTGGCCAGCCAAAGGTAACACACCCATGGTTAGGTGGGACTGACTGGGGTGGAGGTTTTGTGGCTCAGGTACAACCTGGGATTAGCAATCCATGGTCCAGAAAGGTGGCTGCCCGGATAAGGCTAGTATACAGCAATTTGCCATGGTAGGCTGATGACCTGATTGATGATTAGGCCATAAAAGGGGATAAGGAATTGCTATTATTGATAAAGTGCCTTAGGTGTACAGGCTGTCACTGCCAGTCATGGGCAGTCAGACCTAGTGGTCAGAGTGGGAGTCAGGAGTCAGGCCAAGTCGGGTACCAGAGGGTCAGAGTCCAAAACAGGCCAAAGGGTAAACCAAGAGTCAGGAACCAAGAGGTAGGCAGGGTCAGAAGACAGAGTCTGGGATTTCTCTCACACAAGGTCTGAAGCAAGATGGCAGGTAGAAGTCTGTATTGTTGCTCAGACAACTCCTTAGCATGGCTTCCTGTCTTAAGTACCAGTGCCAGCCAATCAGTGGGCTACAAGGAGCTGCCACTCAGGTCCTGCTGGGTGGTACTTCCTGCTGGGCCCCGCCTCACAGGATCCTCCCACGAGAGCTTAGCCTAAGCCTCCTGTGGAGGTGTGGAGCCATCAGTGGCCCAGAACCCCTATGGGCCTGGGTTTTAGTCCTGCAAGTTCTTACACTTGGTGACAGGAATGAGCAGGACACCAGGGTGGCCCAGCCAGGCTCCCTATTCTCTAATCACATCCCCTCTGCTGGTAGCACAGGTGCTGCTATAACAGCTCTCTACCACCCAAGGATTCCTCTGTGCCAAGCAGTCACAGCCCACTGGAGAAGCAAGCGCTACTGAATGTCAAGTCAGACATTTTGTTCTTAAATACTTGCCTTTGTTCCCTGCATTGCTCAGTAACACTGATGACCTTGCTCAGGACAGAATATTGGCCTTAAATCCGAATTCTGTGGCTTGTGCAGGTTTGTGTCACCATCCTATTATTATTGAAATGTAAGAGAGTTAAATCTGAATTCTCTTTCCACCTTAAACCTTTATGTCAAGAGACCTTCCCATCATAGTATGCTCCATGCCTTTCTTGTGCTGTGATTCCACTTTCCAGGGCAACTTATGTTTAGAGACCTTAATACATAGTAGATTATGTAGTTAATGTTATTATATTATTATTTCAATATTGAAATCAGTGGAGAAATCCTTATTCATGTCAATGGATGAAAACCCCCGACCAAGCAAGGAAGTACTTGGAAATGAAGGGAATGAAAATTCAGTATGTTAGGCCTTGTCTATAGACCAGCGTCCAAACCCCTGTGTAAACGTTTCAATTTAAACCTGGCTTGCTGGTCTACATGAATAATTAGTTTGTGGCAAGCTGGGGTGTGACTCTTCTATGCACTAGTCTGCCGTGAACTAACTGTCCATGTGGACCCTTCTGATGCACATTAACAGTTCATTAGTGTGCTTTGATCTAGTCCTGTTTCAATATTGAACATTCTGAGCTGATTTAGTTAAAACAATGGAACCCTTTGTGTAGACATTTAAATCAGTTTCAAACTGATTTAGTTAAATTAGTGTGTATGTAGACAAGGCCTAAGTTGATTCCATACCAAAATAGTTTAAGTTGTTAAGGAATCAAATGTTGTATATTGACAAGGCCTCAAACTAAATTTATATAAATTGATTTAAGCGCATCCATTTAATTAAAATGGTTTTTAAACCAATTTTAGTTAAACTGGTGCAACTTTGTGTGTAGCTCAGTCCTTAGTTTAGACATTTGCAGCCAAAAGTTGATCGAAAGGCTGGACCTTGCACCATACTTGGAAAGCTAACAAGCCCTGCTAACATTTGAATGTGAACTTTATAATACAAAGAAAAGGTTGGGGGAAATGACAGCTTGTCACTTACTTTTCTGACTTAGAGTGAGCAAGTCAAATCAAATAATCATGACATTTTTCTTTTTTCTTTTTAACTTGATGTTCCCTGTCTTAAAGCAAGATGACCCAAAGGCTATGATGAGAGCAATAACCATTCTGAAACGTTTATAAATGACCCTCTTAACTGTTTATGAGACATTATCTGAGGTAAAGCAGAGTAGGAGAAATAAACTTGAAGTAGGAAGAGCTGGCTTGCCTCCCAGATGGAGTGTGATAAAGCACCAGTGTCAGTGTTTCTTCTCAGTTTTATGGCAGCCTTTAACTGCTTGGTGTTTAGGATTTTTTATCAGAAGACGGAAAGAAAAAGGAATGGATCCAAAGCAAAGTGGTTTTCCCAAACAATATTCTCCAAATGACTTTATGTGAACAGATACTGTGTTATCTGGCTATCAAGATAACACCATTTATTTTTTTACTTGCCACAACAGCCTGCTACTCAGATTCCCAGTCCTGGTATGTATGCAGAATTCCTGAGCAGAGCAATAAATTTTCAGAGGGGTCTGGGTGACCCAACTACTTTTTCCCTGGGAGTAAGTAACTTTAACAAAATTAATCTCTGGTCAGATTTGCCTCATTAAATAGACTCTTATTGTCACTTTCAAATGGCTTGTTTGTTTTTAGAACAATTAATGTAATAATTATATGAAGGCTCTTATATTTCACAAAACTTATGTGTTATATGGATTTTAACAGATCCCCTGGAATGGTCCAGACTTTTGTGCAAAATGTTCTCCTGGAAAACTGAAAGTATGTGAAACCCACCTGGTTTTATGTCTCATCACAAACCTAAACTCAGTTCAGTTGCAAAGTTTCTCCAACCTTCTGATTGATCCTCAACCCCATTTTGAGAAACCTGCTGAAACCCAGTGGTTTTGACTAACTTTGCTTTGAGTTTTAGGGTTCATTCAAATGAGAATTGAAGGAAATGGTGTACTTAAATTTAGGAGTCTAAACACAGATATATGCTTTTAAGTACCTGTTTTAAGCATTTAATCAGCACCTAAGTGCCCAAAATATGTAACTGGGTGCCTAAACATTGATTTTGGCACCTAACTTTAGATATTGAAAATTGGACATTCATTGGTTTTAAAAGAGAGGAAAGCTATATCAAGAGTGTATTGTGCTCTATCAAACCAAAATATGGATTTAGTCATCCAAGTTAGAAAATAGGACTCTGTGGCTTTAATGACTTCCATTATCTTATTATTCTTGTTTAAGGGCTTGATTCTGAGTCATTAAACTCAACGGGAGTTTTCCATAGATTTGAATGGGAGGAAGATCAAACCCTACATGCATATCAATGACTTCAGACCATTCCCCATGAAAATGACTATTAAGTAGTGCTGGTCAACTTTTCTTTTGGGGGAAGGAGTAGGGGTTAAAAATTGACTATTTTTCCAAAGCAATTTTTTTCAGGAAAAGTTCCTGACCTTGTTGATATCATAGAATATCAGGGTTGGAAGGGACCTCAGGAGGTCATCTAGTCCAACCCCTGCTCAAAGCAGGACCAATCCCCAGACAGATTTTTGCCCTAGATCCCTAAGTGGCCCCCTCAAGGATTGAATTCACAACCCTGGGTTTAGCAGGCCAATGTTCAAACCACTGAGCTACCCCTCCCCCCTATTTTTCACTTTTTATTGAAAACTTCATGGATTTTTTTTCCTTTTTTTTTTTAATTTCAAAACTGCTAACAAAATGTAATGTTTAAGCTAAATGTCCATTTAGGGAACATTTTAATTATGTTTTTGAAAAAAGTATAGAACAATATTCATGAAAAGGGATTCCAAACACAAGAAATGAATCCATATCAACCACTTGAAAACCTGTATTTGTGGAGAAAAATTAAATTCAAAGTTGTTTTATTGTTCATTTTTTGACTAGCTCTACAATCGACCAGTGTTCACAACATTAAATAATGACAAGTGCCATAGAACCTGTAAAAGGAAAGAATGGAAGGGCTAGTTAGGCATCGCACAGTAGTAAATCCTTAGCATCCTCTCGGACTGGAATTGCAATTATGTTTCATGAGGAAGGAGCCAGAGAGTTGAGGAAGCACCATGTCTCATCACCTGCAGAGCCAATTTTTGGTTGGATCAAACTCTGTAGACCGCTGCCAAGTCTAGCATAAACATATCATCAGTTCTCTTGAAATGCGGCTTCCTCTTATCCCTATTTGATTGATTGTTTCCATTTATCTCTCCCAGACCTAGCTCCAGCCCACAAGCAAAGGCAAAATCAGAAATTTCTTGTCTTAAAGAATTTTCCTGACAGTCCCCTCATAAACTTTGAATGTCACCAACATTGAAATGAGTCTGTGGAATATGAGATTAAAAAACACAGACATTCCAATACCATTAATCTATACCTCGCACTTTTACTCTCAGAACAAATCTGCATGGATTGTGTAGACCTACAGCCTAATTCTGATATTACCAAACTCCATTTTCACACTGGTGTCACTTCACTTAACTCCAGTGAAGTCGCTCCGGATTTCCATCAGTGTACATGAGGTGATTACCCGGTCCAGACATGAGCCTTTAGGGTGAGGTTTTTCAGAACTGCCAAAGGGATGTGGATACCCATTTCTCAATCAAACTGATCAGAAATCTCCCCTCAAAACCAGCAGATCGCCTCGCTGATAGCTATGTATTAACTTAAGCACCATACCTGCACATACCCCTGAGAAGGGCCTTTGCACATGGGTGGTGGAGAGGCCCATCCGAACATGGCTGGCGCTGCACTGCTTGAAGGGAAGGGCAAATTGGCCTATAAAAATATCTGATATGCTGCACAGTGGCCCCAAGATCTGTAGGATTCCCCTGCAGATCCTTCGATTTTGCATCCATGCGGTTTTATTCCATGCGACCTTCAGTACGTCCCCCGTGAGTGAAGAATCTGCCTGGAAATCCACATGTTTTAAACTCTCAAGAGTTCCTCACACATTGTGCCAGATCCTCAGTGCCTGTAATTCAGCAAAGCTCCCTTGATGTCATAAAGCTAAACTGGTTTACACCAACTGAGGTTCTGACCCATCATTTCCCCTCCAATGGGGTTCTCTCTGGAAGATGAGACTGGCCCATGGGAAATGTTTATGTAACGTATCTTCTCTGACTAGTAATGAGGGTGCAAGTAATTGGCATTTCAATTCATTAGTTGCCTACCCGAGGGAATAAGCAGTTATTCCGAAACCAACTGTCCAATAAAAGGTTAAGCACAGAATTCCTCCAACAACTTGAGCTGCAATATTGGTGCCCTTGTTGTTTACTGGTGGAACAAAATGTAGCATCCAAACATAAAACAGGCAGTAAATTATTATGCTTTGCACAATCCTTTGCAAAGCAAAACTACAAAGATTTACAGGGCTCTCTTATGAAGCCCTGTGGTTGCAAAGGGTCATGTTGTTTTGAATGTCTGGTCTTTCTTACTATAACAAAGATAACCCCTATAGACAGAAAAAGGTACTGCAAATCACTTCTATTGTACAGTCTTACGATTGCAATGATTTTGTTCAGTCCCTTCAAGGGTGAAATTAAACCATGATCTCAGAGGTGAAAGGATCATTTCCGGTCGACCAGGCCACAGTATTTGTGTGCCCAGGCTGTCTTTTGATAAATTACCGTCAGAACCTGTCTGGAAGTGTCATTGAATTATGTGCCCAAAGGCCTTGCAGGATTGCATCATACACGTAATTACGGCAAAGTAGATAGAGTGACTTGGGGGTGGGGAAGGGGAAAGAGGCTGAACAATTAATTGCTTAAAACTGACCTGGATCACAAATCATATTTGCCTGGCATGTGAAATGAACCTGAGACTCAATAAAATTCTAACGCCGGAAGTCTTGTAATCATGGAGTCTTAGAGCATTTAAAGAAAACTATATTCAATGGAATAAAGCTTGCTTTCTTATCAGATGTTAGAAAATAAAAAACTGGTATTGGTTTTATTTAGGGCCTGTTGCAATAGAGGCACTTTACAAACCAATGAGGAGCCCTTGGTAGCACAGTGACTGTGTAATCAGAGAAGTCACTAGGTATCTAGCTTTGGCACAGCGGCATATATCCAGCAACAGAACATAGCCTTGGAGATTTTAACTCTGATCTCCAGACCATGATTCTTTCTCTCATCAGAACAGCTTCTTTATCTGCAGCTCTTTCTATAAACCTCCTTGAGATCCTTCACCTTTCCCCCCATGTTAGCTCATGCATGTTAGTTACCCTCAGGGCCGGCTCCAGGGTTTTGGCCACCCCAAGCAGCCCAAAAAAAAAAAAAAAACCCGGGATCGCGATCTGCGGTGGCAATTCGGCGGGAGGTCCTTCGCTCCGAGTGGGAGTGAGGGACCGTCCGCCGAATAGCTGGACGTGCCGCTCCTCTCCGGAGCAGCCGCCCCAAGCACCTGCTTGCCAGGCTGGTGCCTGGAGCCAACCCTGGTTGCCCGGAGGTAAGAAACACACCTTTTCTAGCAGTGAAAGAGCCTAGTGTGACAAGGCCTGAGAGCGGAAGTGTAAAAGGAAACAGGCATCAGTCCCGCATGCACACGTGTCTACACAGGGACATTCAGGAACATCAAGGCGAACCAACTAAAGGTGTGAAGTCAATATGCAGACATTAAAGCACATTCATCTCTGGGGATAATCTCACTAGCAAGTAAAGTGGCCTTTGTTCAGAGGAGGATAACGTTTGTGAATTAAGGCCATTTTTCTCCTGAATGAGACCATCCACATGCTTTAACTTATACCCATTGACTTTACACCTTTAGTTGATTTGCCTTCACTTTCCTGAGTGTTCCCATGCAGACATGACCTAAGGAACACAGGTCAGATCCTCAGTTGCTGTAAATCAGCGTAGCTCCACTGCAGTCAATAAAACTATGCCTATTTACTCCAGCCAAAGACCAGGGCTCAGTTAAGTGTTGCGTGTGATAGTTACAGTATCTGATGTTAAATTATCCTTTATTAATTAAAAAAAATACCTTGCAGTTCATTCTTTTTTCCTTGTTTACTCTTCATATTTAAAACCTTTCAGAATTAGGCCCTGATCCTGCAAACACTTGTGCGTGTGCTTTATTTTGTGTATATGAATAGTCAATGGGACTACTCGTGTGTAAAGTTAAGCATGCACCCAAGTGTGTGCAGAACTGGTGTCTTATACTATACGGTACAGTTCCATATACTCAAACTAATCACGCCAGCCAACGTTTTATAGTTTTCAAAAACTTTTGAACTTCCTGAGAAGCAGAGGCAAAGGTTTGGCTTTCCATTCCCCAGCGTTATTTTCATATATCAAGCAAGTGTTACACTGAGTAGCTTCAAATGAATAAGGAGGGAGGACTACTGTCTGTGCACAGCATCGTGGGAGGATAAAAACAAGTGCTAAACACTGACCTTTTTTTAGCAATGATTAAAAATGTAGCTTTTAAATGTTGTACAGCGCAAGCATTTGCATCATCCTGACACCAAAGTTAATGTTATTCGTCGGCATAGAGTCAGTGTTTTTCACTGCCGCGATTTTTTAAAAGAGCAATTGAAAAGGGGAAGCGTTTTATGAAGAATCAAAAATAGCATCTTTTTATCACTTGAAAAAAGGAAACAAAATATTCACATTTGGATGACCCTTGAGACTATTAATTACCTAGCTCTCCTATAGCACTTCCCATCAGTAGATCTTACAGTGCTTCACAAAGGAGGCCACTGTCCTTATCCCCACTTTATAGGTGGGGAAACTGAGGCACGGAGAAGTAAAGTGACTTGTCCAAGATCACTCGGCAGCAGAGCCAGAAACCGAACTCATGTCCCAGTGCAGTGGTTTATCCGTTAGGCCACACCAGCGGTTCCCAGTGATGATGAATTAATTAATTTTATGGGAATACTTTACTAAATCCGTATTTTAACAGAAAAAAAAACTATTTTATTTACTTTAAGGGCTGGATTCCGACACCCTTTCTCACACAAATTCATACTTTATTCCACTGAAATCAATGAAGGATCAGGCCCTAGGTTTGACATCAAATAGAACTACTCACAGAAGGCTTGAGTCTGTTCCTGTTCAAGTCAAAGGAAACCTCGCATTAACGTTAACGGTGCAGGATTAAACCAGAGAAAGGTATCACTCAGCATGAGTAAGACTTGCAGGGTCTGACCGTATGTTATTAAAACAGAACCAAAACCTACAACGACTATCTCCCAGGGGGGAAAAAGCTGTCAGAAACAGCTCAGACTCTTAGATTTCTTACATGCCTTGAGGTTTAGTAATCACTTTTTGTTTTCTTTGTTAGAAAGTTAGGAGATCAAGTATTTTATTTTCATTTGTACATATGACAAAATATCCAGAATATGACCCCTAGTCGGTCCAATGATTTGCTTGCTTGTAAGTAAAAATGACTTCCTTGTAGCTATATGAAACTGTGTGTTATTTCGTGAAGGTGGATTCTGAGATGGACTCCTTGTGTGGGAGTTTTTACGTTACATTGCAGCATGGTGCATATTGTTAATATTTAAGATCAGGTTCTGAGCTGCGCCTCGAAGAAGCATTAGGCTCCCTTTGTTCCCTCCCAGTCCTGGGCTGCGGAGGGTCCTGGCATAATTCAGTCCTGGGGGCTGTCTAAATTACAACAGCCTCCCCAGGCTGCCCTATGGGGTGTAGCATTGCTTGGATTCACTGCAATGCTATGGGCTGCAGCCCTACGTCCAACCCACCCCGTATACCCTGGTTTGCACGGCAGCCCTCAGAAGGCAGCTTTATGGCAGTCTTCCACACGCAGTACCCACACCAGGGGAATCCTCGCCTGGCTTTTATGCATTCCCAGGGCCATTTGGCCTGGGCCTCAAGCTCAAAGGGGGGCCTCAAATTTAGGCACTTGTTAATTCTGTGGCATTTGATCAGTTTCGCAACTTGTTTTTATGTGCATCCCTATTGGACCAAGGTGTGACACCCTCTCTCAGCTTAGAGCTGCAAATGTAAGCAGGTGAAGAGCTTTCACCATTCAACTATGGGACAAGAGCATTCGAATGGCCTCGCCATGCTTAATATCAACTGTGACATTGCACGAAAGCCAGATTTTTTCTCAATCATTAGTGCATTTGCACAGAAAAAGGCTAGAAAAGCATTTGTTAAACAAAAAAATATTCAAATTATGTCTCACTCTTCTTTTGGTGCCTTATTTTGTTTTCATGTCTCATCATTTTTTATTTGTATTATGGTTAGGGGCCTCAAAAGCTGAAAATGGCCTGAGCCTCTCTGGACCTCTGAGATGAACTGGCCACGGTTCACTGCTCCAGGCCAATGGGAGCTGCTGGAAGTAGCGCGGGCTGAGGGATGTACTGGCCACTGCTTCCAGCAGCTCCCATTGCCCTGGAGCAGCAAACTGCAGCCACTGGGAGCCGCAATCGGCCGAACCTGCGGACGCGGCAGGTAAACAAACCGGCCCGGCCCACCAGGCGCTTTCCCTATACAAGTGGCGTCCCAAGTTTAGGAAACACAGCTCTACAGCGCAATACAATATTATTTTGGGTACACTTTCCAGAAGTGAGCTGCACTTGAGTGCTGGGCAATTTCCTAGCTGAGTCGTCTCATAGAGAGCTGTTTGCAGACTCTGTGTTCTTCTACAGCTGGGGTGTGTGTGTGTGTGTGTGTGTGTGTGTGCGCTGCCAGAGGCCAGAGAGCCTAATTCAGCAAAACAGGGAGAGGGAGCCCAGGCTAGTGGAGTAGGCAGACTCAGTAAAATCCCAGGACATCAGCTGGCATTCCAGAGGGGAGTCCAACTGGTCACAAGAACAATCAGGCTCTGATCAAATATCCACACATTCAGAATTTCCACTGAAGTCAGTTGGGCCAGAGATATTCACAGATATCACTGAAATTATACTGGTGTGACCTCACAATTAGGCCCCATCGGAAGAGACCATTTTTATACTTATTTTTGTTCCCCCTGCTAGTTCATAAATCAATATGAAAATCAGAGTTGGTCAATTTTTTTTCTGAAATTCAATTTTTTGACAAAATTTTTCATCACAATTTTTAATTTTGAAAATTAGGAAATTAAGAAAAAAAACAATAACTTTATTTCAACTAAATGTTCGCCATTTGTTTTTACAACCAGCCGCAGAGCCAGCTGAAATTTTTTAAATTTCTGAATTTTGATGAAAATCTAAGGATCTAGGGGTTATAGTTGACCACAAGCTAAATATGAGTCAACAGTGTGATGCTGTTGCAAAAAAAGCAAATGTGATTCTGGGATGCATTAACACGTGTGTTGTGAGCAAGACACGAGAAGTCATTTTTTCGCTCTACTCTGCACTGGTTAGGCCTCAACTGGAGTATTGTGTCCAGTTCTGGGCACCCCATTTCAAGAAAGATGTGGAGAAATTGGAGAGGGTCCAGAGAAGAGCAACAAGAATGATTAAAGGTCTTGAGAACATGACCTATGAAGGAAGGCTGAAAGAATTAGGTCTGTTTAGTTTGGAAAAGAGAAGACTGAGAGGGGACATGATAGCAGTTTTCAGGTATCTAAAAGGGTGTCATAAGGAGGAGGGAGAAAACTTGTTCACCTTCGCCTCTAAGGATACAACAAGAAGCAATGGGTTTAAACTGCAGCAAGGGAGGTCTAGGTTGGACATTAGGAAAAAGTTCCTAACTGTCAGGGTGGTTAAACACTGGAATAAACTGCCTAGGGAGGTTGTGGAATCTCCATCTCTGGAGATATTTAAGAGTAGGTTAGATAAATGTCTATCAGGGATGGTCTAGACAGTATTTGATCCTGCCATGGGGGCAGGGGACTGGACTCGATGACCTCTCAAGATCCCTTCCAGTCCTAGAATCTATGAATAATCGTCATTTTGAATATCTGTGAAAAAAATGACAAATGTTCATGAAATATTTTTTATATTTGTGCACCAATTCTACTGAATATGATGGCTACATTAAGAATACACAGGTCAATACAATGTTAAAAGAAAATGATATATTTCTTTCCATTATCAGCTGGAAGTTTTGTTTGCACCACGTTTATTTCATTTTCAGTGTGCATTGACAGTCTGTGATGCAGAAGTCACTTCTAAATTGACATTTACATCTTAATACCATAACAACAAGATATTCCTTATGTTTTGCTATTCATTTTTTAAAGCCCATTTTTAATTATTCACAATGGCTGTTCTAAATCTTTGTTTTTTCTGATGACTAGACAAACATTTTAATATTGAACAAGTCTTAACAAATGCTGGGAACGATTTATATACTGTATTGAAATAAAGAGGAAGATTTTGTAATAGAACAAAGTAATATGTATGGGCAAGTTATTTCATTAGAACAGTAGGAACTTGTTAGATCACAGTGAAATGGTACTTGCTGAAAGAATGAATATATATATTAGAAGAAAGAATAGCATTTTGTTAGCAATGTATTCCATTGTACAAACACGTAGATCAGCAGAATCTCTGAAGAAATAATACTAGTAAGTGCAATAGCTAGCCATTGATTTTTGACCCAAAACTCCCAATGGCTTCAATAGAATTCCCCTTGATAAAGTAAATTTTTCAGCAGAGATGCAAAACTGGATGTATATTAAACTCCCAAATGTAGGTTAATTGGTTTTAGTTGTATAAGTCCAAGATGGGTGGGGTTTTGCAGTATAGAATATGCAAAACAAGCTTATGCTCTTGCAAAAACTTGAGTGACTTTAAGCAGGTGAGTTCAAGAAGTCTACTCAGTGTGTAAATCTATTCATTTATAAAAAGCAGTGATACATCAAATTATTTTTCATTGATTATAAAGCCAAAAGGGACCATTATGATCATCTAGACTGACCTTGTGTATAACACAGGCAATACAACTTCCTTGACTTAATTCCTGTTTGCTAATATATTTATACATGGCTTCATATTATAAATCTGGTAGAAAATTTTTAAAAATTTTAAACTCACAAGTGGTGCCTTCCAAACCAGTCGGACTAATCATGTGAGCAGCAATATATATATTTGAAAAAATCAAGAAAATGAAAATGTGAAAGTAACCATTGACATCAAGTATGTGTATGTGTGTGTATAATATGAGCAATATATTTTACAAAATATACAGCTGTGAATATGTGACTCATATTTTCAATCTAGCCCAATGTAGTTCAGAATTATAAAGGGGTGCCAGTTTCATCATATTCAAAGCATATTTTCCATGGTCTGCCCTGACCACCAACCTTTCTGCAACAACGGCTGGTCTGTCTGAGGCTGTGTGCCTGCTGCCAAGCATTTCTGCCATGGGGCAGGTGTGCAATCAAGTGAGCTGCTTTATCACTTTCCCCACTTTAAGTCAGTCTTCAGCCACTTGTACTGCCACTGGATTGACTTTGTGAGTCTTTGCCTTTATCGGGCACCTGGCATACCGTCTTTTTGCCCACTCTCACTCCTAGGTCTTACATCAATATATATAATATACACCACTGGTCACAGCACTGAGCAGTCAAGTCCAACCTGTTTACATCACCAGCTTTTTCACAGAGATACTTCCCTTTCTTCTAGTTTGCAGATACACACAAAGTTTTTATAATAAAGTAAACTAATGAAACTTTGTTCCCTTAGGTGAAAAGTGCCATAGAAACACAAAGTGCTTTACAAATATTTAATAACTAATTTAAACTCAGGGCTGTATCACCAGTCAACAAGAGGTTTACTACCGGCTCTGTTGGTCCAAGAGCAAGCCCCTAGTTTTCACCACACAGCTGCAAGGAAGATAAGAATCATTTTCCCTTTTTCACAGACGGAGAAACTGACACTGAGGACCTGATTATCTTTAATGCCCCTTGACACCGCTCTGACAGTGTACATTATATCTGCACCCACTTTGCATTGTCAGTGGGGTGGAAAGTGACCATGTAAGGGAAAATCAGGCCCCAAGAGCGATTAAGGCTCAGGTCCTTAAAGATATTTAGGTGCCTAACTCCCATTGATTTCAGTGTGAATTAGGCACCTAAATGCCGTTAAGGATCTGGGGCTAAGTGACTTGCCTGAGGTTACAGAGCAAGTCAGTTGCAGAGCTAGGAATAAAACCCGGAAGTTCTGACTTCCCCTCACCACCACACTGCCTGTCTAACGCACCTCCCTTGTGTAGATATGGTTTTTTAATTCCCTCTCACTTGTAGAATAAAGCTGGCAAAAGTCTCATCCACACAGATGACACACACTCAGCCTTCGGCGGAGCAGTTCTGTGATACACATTTGCCTAGGTAGCCCTCTGCGCAGCACCTATGCAACAGCACATTTATAATCACCTGCTTTCTTTTGCGCCTGTTGTTGCCACAGGCTAACCGGGACAAGCAAAGATCATCGGGATAGAGTAACAGAAATAATTAAATGCTTTGCATCAAAAGGAAAGTGCCATAATAGGTGCAATAAGCATCAACAAGTCTGCAGCCTGAGGCATGCCAATGTGTCAATAAGCGAGTGCAGCAGGCCTAGGACAGCTGCCACTCAGAGCTCTAATTTGTAGTGGCTGGGCGGTCCCCCTTGCCAAGAGGGTTTGTCATCCCTGCACCCAGCATGCTGCTATAGAACAAAACAGAGGGTAAATGTACGCTGTTGGGAATTAATAACCAGGTCTTCCACGCACACCCCCAGCCCCACCCTTTCGCCCCTATGTCTGAAGAGGTGTTAAAGGGGCCACTTCACCTTGACTGGTCCCTTGATATATGTGTTCAAAAGCAGATTCTTTAATAATAAAACCCCTCCAGCAGTACAAGTCTACTTGTCACCTACACCCCTACCCCCCACATACACACACACATACACACGCTGGAACCCATAAGGGTATCATCAAACATTCCAACCCATATTCTATGGGGACCTCATCCTGAAAGAAATCCTCTTCTGGCCTTCAAACAACCCCTTTAAGCTCCCCGCAGACCAGGACCCACCAACTCAAAGCGGCACCAGACCCTGCCATAACAATACATGCAATACCTGCAGATGTATTTTGCTCCATTGCTACAGTGATTGACAACCCCCCACATCACACCTTTCAAGATCCATGGGTCCTATACACACCTATCACATGTGGTATACCTCATCCAGTGCACTAAATGCCCCAATAGCAACTATGTGGGTCACTACGTTCTTGAATGAACTCACACAGGAAAATGATAAAAGACAAAAAACCTGCCCTATCACCTGTGGGTGAATACCGTTCACAAATCAATCATGCTCTATCTGATCTCCTTGATCCCCAAGGAAAACCTGCACAACGCTTTCAGAAGATGAGCCTGAGAGCTTAAATTTATTACTCGGTTAGACACCAAAAATCACGGACTGAGCAGAGACACTGGATTCATAGTCACCGACTCCGTGAGTGCTCCGGGGCTGGAGCACCCACAGGGAAAAATTGGTGGGTGTTCCACACCCACTGGGAGCTCCCCGCCCCAGCTCACCTCCGCCTCCACTCCCCCTCCTCTCCTGAGCACACTGCATGCCTGCTTTTTCCCCCAGCTCCCAGCACTTGCCGCCGCCAAACAGCTGTTTCACACGGCAAGCGCTGGGAAAGAGGGGGAAGAAGGGGGAATACGGCGCAGTCGGGGAAGAGGCGGGGCCGGGGCGAGGATTTTGGGAAGGGGTCCCATAGGGACAGGGAGGGGGCGGAGTTGGGGCAGGGATTTTGGGGAAGGGGTTGGAATGGGGGAGGGGAAGGGGTGGAGTTGGGGCAGGACGGGGCTGGGCCGGGAGCAGGAGGGGCACAAGCACCCTCCAGCGCCGGGGAAAGTTAGCGCCTATGACTGGATTTATGGTTTATTACAACAATCTGTAATCCACTAAGCCCCTAACTGCAGAGGTGTTAAAGAGGCACTCTACCTTGAATAGTCCCTTACAATATGTTTTTTCTTTTGCCAAACAATCTGTTCCACCTTGCATTTTGCCGTGGCTCTGGGAGTGCCTTTCCCAGACCTGAAGACGAGGTCTGTGTGGCTTGAAGGCTTGCCTCTTTCAATCAACAGAAGTTGGTCCAGTAAAAGATATTACCTCATCCACCTTAGTTCTTCTAAAGGCAGTTTCTTGTGAATCCCTTTCTCAAGAAACCAGCTCTTGATGCTGATAATCTTGCTATCTGCCTGTTGCCCACCACTCTTTTGTGGGGGGGAAGGTTTTTGAGAGGCTGGTGTCACAGCAGTGCTGGAGGTGAACCCTCTCCGCCAACTCTGCACATGTTGCTACACAGAGGAGAGATCAGAGCACCAGCATCTTCACCCCCCTCACCCTGAGATGAAGCATAGATGAGCTTCCCAGGTTCTTGGCCTTTCCCTATCTGGAACGGGACAGGGAAATGATCACTGGGTAGAGGAGAGGCACTTCAGTACAAGTTCTACTAGCTATCTTTTAAAAAGTCAGCTGCTCTCGCTTGTTAAAGAGACTCACACACCCTCGAGCGTGATGAGGTTTGCCACACCCCTGTACGTGGCAGTTGTTCCCTCTGTGACATTAGATCTTCACAGCATGCCATTTGTGGTGTGCACAGGAAAGGGGTAGGCCAGATAAACTCAAAAACCATTTTGGGTGAAATCTTGGCCCCAGGAAAGTCAATGGGAATTTTGCTATTGGCTTAAAGGGAGTCAGGATTTCCCCCTTTAACAAAACACAGTGATCATTTCCAGGATGGACCTCTGTTTTATGAGGCAGCAGGATTGAGAGACAAAATACAAATTATGTCAGGAAAGAGATCGTCGAGGTGTCAGCTCTTCACACACTATATATATGTGATTTATATTATATAGGTTTCAGAGTAGCAGCCGTGTTAGTCTGTATCCGCAAAAAGAAGAACAGGAGTACTTGTGGCACCTTAGAGACTAACAAATTTATTAGATAATAAGCTTTCGTGGACTACAGCCCATTTCTTCGTGCTATATGCATCCGAAGAAGTGGGCTGTAGTCCACGAAAGCTTATGCTCTAATAAATTTGTTAGTCTGTAAGGTACCACAAGTACTCCTGTTCTTCTTATATTATATATTTAAATTATATATATATATGTATATATATAATTCTGCCCCAGTGTGGTTTTTCATCCAGGGAACCTAACACTCAACTTCACTTATTCAAATAAAGGGCAAGAGAGAGCTTGTGAGGAGAGGGGGTTATTTTCTCTCTTTCATCCAGCCCACAAGGGACCACAAGGAGGGGACCAGGCTCGGGGACCCCCTGCTGCAACCAGAGGCAAGGAAAAGAGAGAACAGTAAGGCTGAAAGAGACCAAGGGATGGCAGCAGACAGCAAATTAGAAGTGAGTTTGCAAAAACAGTCGATGGGCTGCAGGCACAGAAGACTCACATCGTAAGACTACTTCTCCATATGGGTCTGGGTGGGCTCCATAGGGAACACTGCATTCAGGTCAGGGCACCTCATAACCAGAAAAATAGCTACACTTTGGAAGGAGTTCAGAGAAAAGCAGAAAACAGCGATAAGAGGCCTGGGGTGAGGGTGTCGACTTCTGAGGAAAGATTAAAAGAGCTTCATACGTACAGTTTAGCTAAGAGATGACTAAAGGGACATGATAACAGCCTGCAAATATTTGCAGTTTGTAAACATCCAGGCAAGAGAGGAATTATTTACGGTAGGACGTGGGGGATTATTACTAAGAGTAATGGGATGAGATTATGATGGGAAAACTTGAGGCTGAATATCAGGAAATATTTCCCAACTGTGAGATGTGTTAGGCTGTAGAATAATCGTCTAAAGGACATGGTGGGAGCCACGCCAATTGGGAAATTTGGAACTAGACTTGACTAAACACTAGGATCCGTAGGGAACAATGGTCATTGCTATCATTTACCTCTGTGATTATTTCCTCCCTGTCCTCCTGAGCAGTGGTCAGGTGAGTGCCTGGGAGGGAGCCGGCCCTTCCTGATCAAATAGTATATGCCCTTAATTCCACTGTCAGGAGCAAAGGGAGCTGACAAAACACCAGGTCCTACCTCTCTGGGTCTACTCTGGTACTAAGCCCATAGACGTGAGGGACTCAGGCTGCTCAACACCTTGCAGGGTTAGATCCACTGGCGTGCATATCTGTCCAAAATTTCAAACAAACCAAATGCAATAAAGGGTCTGGATAATTTTGCTTAGATCACAATTTGTAACCAGATGGCGAAACAGGGTCTAGAAGCCAAACCTGTAGAGCTACCAGGCAGCTGCCATCGCCAGGCTGCCACCAGCAGCAGCTGTAACCAACTTGTGCGCTCCACTTCCCATGACCCACTGTGGATCCAGACCATGAGAAGTTCCGCCTCAAGGTTTGACAGACAGCAGCCCCGCGGCTCCTGATTGGCTCCCTGCCCTTAACAAACCCAAGAGGCATTCCAGAAATGTCCAGGCAACAATGCAGATCTTCTGTAGCTACCATGACCATTCCCACTCCTTGTTCCTGAATTCCTGGCTTGACCTCGGCTTGATTTGGACTTCGCCTCCTGACTCGGACCCTGCGACCTGACTCAGTCTCTGACCCTTGGTATCGACCCCGGTGAGGACTTGACTATGAACTCCTCTGCTACTCCCAGTCTCAAGGTTTGCCCCTGCTCTGACCCCTTGACTCTGACTGCCCTTGGTGGGAGCGTGACCCCTTATCTTTACCTGAACTGTGGCATGTTTGAAACCTGGATCCAAATGTTGCAGGTCAGCTCAACCTCTAATTTAAATCTCAAAGCAACAATTATGGTTGTTCTTGCAGAACCTCTAGCTCATCTGAAATTAGAAAGTGCCTGTTCTCATGAGAATTTCAACCTGATTCCGTTGAGTAAGTATACACCACAGGACATGCAGATAACATGAGTGTCCATTTATTTCCTAATCCTTTTAACAAGACGAGAGCGTTTCCCCACAAACCTGATAAATGAGGAGACTTGATCGACTGAGAAAGACGGAAGAATTTTGGAGGATCCTTACACTGTGATATGACTCATTGTGCTACATTTATAATTAGAGGATTGGAAATGCTCCACCATAGCTTTAGAGAGTAGCAATGCTGGAACAATATAACCTGTCAACGTTATCGCTAAAAGCATCAGGTATAGACACATTGTGGTTTGTACATGATACCAAATGTATGACACTCACCTTTAAACGAAGTGACAAAGACCCAAAATGAGGGGCAAAATGTGACGTTATCTGATTACAGTATGACCCTATAGATCATTGTTGCAACACCTGTTATATATTTGCAGCAAATATTGTACAAAGGTTGTCAAGTGAGGTGTCTATGAAAAGGTTAGGATTTTCTGGTTATGATTATGCTGTCTGTATGCATGTATCATTTTTGTATGTGAAGTTATAAGTATTGAACTATCCACCAGTTTTATGGGGATTGTCTGCCCCATTCTTTGCAGTTCACCCTAATTGAGTGACCATAGCTGTCCCGCATTGAGACACCGGTCATAGCGAGATATGCCAGGTAAGATATCTGCCAAAAATGTTATAATTTGCCAGATATTATAATCTTGTTCATATGATTTTTGGGTAAGATCTAAGTTATATATTGACCTGGGTGTGTGGCTGGTCCTTTGGGATCAGGAGAACCTATTATTTGATGAGATTAGTTGTAAAGAACCACTCATCCCTGAATCCGGTGTTTTTGGTGGTGATATGAGAACTGGAATGCCTGAGGAAACTGCCTTTATGTTTTCTTGTTAGCCAGTGTGATGAAACAGGAGTTTACTTTTGTGGCTGGTTTGGTATATCTTATAAAATAATAACCACCAGTTTTGGGTTGTGTTTGCCTTATTTCTCAGAAGTTCATCCTGAATTTGGCATCCTCAGTTGTGACCCACAAAGGCGCGGTTACACATAGCAAATATAAAATAAAAAAATACAATGAAATAAAAAAATAATGGTGGAGAAAGAATGAAATCAAGAGCAACTGCTTTACTGAATGTGGTATGTATAAAACTTCCCAACTGATTAGCATTTATAATGTTAATTCATAGTAAACTGTGAGATAACACCATGTTTGTATGGGACAAGAATAAACTTCAGTCTAAAAGGATAGGGACATCCCTTGCAATTAAGTTTAGCTGAGAGATAGTGCAGAAAGATAAAAAGGGCAATCATTGTTTAATCTTTTTTAGATAGCTTTGTTTTTCAGTCACCCAGGTTTTTTGCATATTTCCAGTCTACAGTCAAACCAGGAACTAGGGGTTTCAACATAGACCAATGGTAAAATTTTCAAAAGCAGCTAAGTGACTTAGAAGCCAAAGGCTACTGCAGTGCAGACAACGGGGGTGTAATTGCAGAGTGCACTGAAGTGTTGCAGTTTAACTGCACTGTGTGGACACTGCCGGTGCGAACAAGAGATACCAAGTTTGTATTAATATATTCCTGTTTGAAAGAGGACTGTGTTAACATGAACTAGGTGCCTTTTAGTTCACACTAGCAACATTTACTTGGGGAAATTAGAGCTCAACTCTTCGGTGCACTTTGCAGTTCACACCCCCATAATCCATACTGCAACACTATGTAGACAAGCCCTTAGTGAGACTGAAAATCAAGGTAGGCTCCTAAGTCACTGAGGTGCTTTTGAAAATGTTACCCCGAATCTCTAACAGTATGTGTACTGAAGGAAATAGTTTTCAATGCTAAAGCACAGTATGGATTAGAACTGGTTGAAATGCTAATTTTGAAATTTTGTTGATTTTTTTCATTAACATTTTGAATTTTAACAAGAAAAGGAAGAAATTCACATATATTTGTGTGTAATTTTCCCATCTTTCAACCAGCCCTAATACAGATACTGTAGATTAAACAAATGAAGTATATAAGCAGCGTGTCTGTAAATAGATTTGCTTCTGAGACAAAACAATCAAGAAACTTCACAACAGACCAAACAGATATGTTACTAGAACTGGGTGGGAAATGGTTTCCCATCCCTGAAATATTTTCAAAAGTTCAAAAAAATTTCACGTCTCGGATCAGGGCAAAAAGTGAAAATCTCAAATATTCACAAACAAAACTGAGAAAAATGCAGTGTAGGTCAATTGAAATGTTTTGTTTAAACAAATTTGATTTCACATTTGTTCTACCTTTTTTGTCTAGCTAACAAATTTGTCAACAAAAGTCATTTTTATTTAGAAAACTGGAATTCATCATTTAAAATGTGCAAGAACTAAACATTTCTACTATTTCAAAACTATTTTGTTCAAGTTTTTCAAATCAGGAGATTCATCAGATCAAATCTGAATCACGTCTGTTTTGTGACAGCTTAGGTTAGAACCGGGGTAGGCAACCTATGGCACCTGTTCCAAAAGCGGCACGCGAGCTGATTTTCAGTGGCACTCACACTGCCTGGGTCCTGGCCACCGGTCTGGGAGGCTTTGCATTTTAATTTAATTTTAAATGACGCTTCTTAAACATTTAAAAAACCTTATTTACTTTACATACAGCAATAGTTTAGTTATATATTATAGACTTATAGAAAGAGACCTTCTAAAAACGTTTAAATGTATTACTGGCACGCAAAACCTTAAATTAGAGTGAATAAATAAAGACTCAGCACACCACTTTGGAAAGGTTGCCGACCCCTGGTTAGAACATAAGAATGGCCATACTGGGTCAGACTAAAGGTCCATCTAGCCCAGTATCCTGTCTTTTGACAGTGGCCAAAGCCAGGTGCCCCAGAGGGAATGAATGGATCATTAAGTGATCCATCTCCTGTCGCCCATTCCCAGTTTCTGGCAAACATAGACTAGGGACATCATCCCTGTCTATCCTGGCTAATAGCCATTGATGCACCTATCTTCCATGAACTTATCTAGTTCTTTTTTGAACCCTGTTATAGTCTTGGCCTTCACAACATCCTCTGGCAAGGAGTTCCACAGGTTGACTGTGCGCTGTGTGAAAAAATACTTCCTTTTGTTTGTTTTATATCTGATGCCTATTAATTTCATTTGGTGACCCCTAGTTCTTGTGTTATGAGAAGGAATAAATAACACTTTCTTATTTACTTTCTCTACACTAGTCATGATTTTATAGACCTCTATCATATCCCCCCTTAGTCTTCTCTTTTCCAAGCTGAAAAGTCCCAGTCTTATTAATCTCTCCTCATATGGTAGCCATTCCATACCCCTAATGGCAGCTGTTCCATACCCCCACGTTGCCACAAGCTGTCATTTTTCAATGAGAAAACATTTCATCAGAAAATTCCTGACTAGCTCTATGTGTTACTAAGCTCTCCTTTGAATAAAAATTGTGTTGTCTTTGTGCACACTTGCACTTGTTATACAGTTGATAGAAGAGCTCGTAGCTGAATGATGATAAGCATGGGATCTTCCATCCTAGCAAGTGTTTGAAGGAAGTATCCTTTTCCTTTCAAAACGTTGCTGCCGTCTCTGAAAAATGCAAATGAGATGCCAAGACTCCAATATTCTGAGTTTATTCATTAATGACGGCACTTTGCTCCAATCTTCTCTATTTACTATTCTTTACACCTCAGTTCCACACCCTAAGATAGGAGAACAATAACCCGAGCAGCTCAAAGCTTTGGTATGTTTTGTTTTGTTTTCTAATAAATAAATGTCATCTGTGTTTGAGGCTGGATCCCTTCTATCGATGTATTGCCTTTTGTGATGTATGTCTCTGGGTGAGTAACATAGCTCCTCCTGTCTATACAGGGGAACAGCAGTAGTGAATTGCGAAAGATTGTATATTCGCCTCAGTTAAAAAACATTCCCTACCTCCACATAAATAAAGTGCAATGATTCTATTAATCAGGTCCTGTATCATGTGAGGAGTGTTATTAGAAAGGGGGCGGGGAAAGCTGAGATGTGTGACTATCAAATTACTGGGAGAGCAGATTTAATGGGCCCTTGGGTAATAATCCATAAAAAATAATCCCTTAAACTTCAAAGGCCTGCCCTGAGCAGATACCCAGTTTGTTTAAAGTGGGTTACTTCCTTTGCGCATGATCTTTCATACATCCTTATTTCCCATATATTATTTCACCTAATGTTATCTCTCACAATGTTGGTTTACAATGCAATCCAAAGTTATAGTATGTCACATGGGGGGTTATATTTAAAAAAAAAAAAAAGACCACAGTGCAGATCAGACACATATTACAAATGAGGAGAGCAGTTACACTATCCAAAATAAATGAAGGGGGACATTTTTTTATCTGCAGTCTTCAACCACCACCAAGTTTCCATGTAAACAAACCATAATCAATGATCCTAGCACTTTTGAGGGGGAACGATGCAAAAAGGTGCCTAGGTGCGATTTCTCAGTGGCAGATTGTAGCTAGTTCAGAACTATGGAAATGAGGTAGAAAAAGGACTAAAGACTCCAATCAATGCAATTGTTATTAAGACATTGTACTTGGAATAGAGTGTGGTTCTCTAAAAAATTATTTCCCTATTTTTACAACACTACTGTACAAAACTTAGAAAGTGCAACAAAGACAAAACCAATACATTTGGTGATGTAGGGCTGGATGTTAATAGAATTTAGATGCCTAAAGATGCAGATAGATACCTAGTGGGATTTTCAAAAGCACCCAGGTGCCTAACTCCCAAAATCAATGGGAGTTAGACACCAAACTTGCTTAGATACTTTTGAAAATCCCTATCCTATACCCTCCTATCTACATCTTCAGGCACCTAAATACCTTTAAAAAACTGGCTTGTAGTCCTTACTTCAGCCACTGACTTTATTGTGAAAGAGTCTACAGCAGCCACTTCCATAGGTAAACAAATTTGGTCTAATTTCAAACTCACTTGAATGTCATAGGTCCAAACCTAGGGACAGAGCCTGAAGCTTTGAGTTTCACAATTGGGCCTGACCCAGTGAGGTATTGAGTCTCTCCCAATAGCTGAGTGGTCTCAATTCCAGCGGGAGTGGTGGACACTCATCCTTCACAGAAGCTGCTTAGCATTTCACACGCTAGGACCTTTTGAGTCAAGTTAAATGCTGCGTGATAGTAGGAGCAGTGGCGTAGCCAGGTGGAACAAACAGGGGGAGCGATCACAAAAAGGGTGCCACCCCCTGCGGCGCTTTTACTCACCCGGCGGCGCTCCGGGTCTTCGGCGGTGGGTCCTTCACTTGCTCCGTGGGTCTTTAGCGGCATTTCAGCGACGGGTCCTTCAGTGCCGCCAAACACACCCAGAGCGAGTGAAGGACCCACCGCCGAAGTGCCGCCGAAGACCTGGAGCGCCACCGGGTGAGTAAAAATTAAAAAGGCGCCAAGAAATTGAAAAGGCGCCACTTGTGCTCAGTGAGACAGCGTTACAAAGGAAGTAAAAACACATAATATACAGATACACACCATGCAACTGGTTTGATGCATTATTGATGGGATGCAGGATATCGGACTTGATACCAGTGGTCTTATCCGGTATGGGAAATCCCATGTTTCAATGTTTACTTAAGTATGAAATGGAGTAAACTTTAGTCCTTAAAAGCAAACATTTAAATGCACTTGCTAATCCAGAGACATACAATATGTAATTATACTAACGCACCTTGAATATTTTTGGCAATTTCAGCTATTCATCAGAATGAGTATCTTTCTTTCAGGACCCCAAGATCAAAATTTACCAAGTCCCTGCCAAAAAAAGGAAGGAAGAAAACACCCCAACCATATAGAGAGCTTCAAGAAAGACACAGTGCATTCCAAAGAATACAAAACAGACAAAATCTTCAGTTATACAATACCCAGATGGAGATAAAGTTTCACAAAATGACCATTCAAATATCTGAAGTTAAATATAAGCCAACTGTCTATCTAGGCTCCTATACTGGGTCCATCATCATGGTATCTGTGCAGTGAAAGTGGGCACAAGAAGATCTCTCTCTCTCTCCTTCTCCCATTCTGTATAGACTTGAGGACAAGTGGGTGTTTGTATTTGGTTTTGGTTTTCAAATATGTCAGTTTGGTGAGGTTATTGGGGGAAAACAAGGTGACAGCAAGTCCACTAATAAATAAAAAGAGGTATTAAATTAATGGCAACTTTAAAAAGCAATTGACATTCCTAATTATGTAAATCTGCCTTTAGTAAGAAAAAGACAAAAGACAAGAATTCTGAGCAATGTAGAAGTAAGGCAAATCTTGTAAACAGAAAAGCAGGTCAGAGTATACCTGGAAATGTGAACATCTAGAAATCAGCTGGTCAGGATGACAAATATCCTTGGGCATTATGTGCCTCACTGAAGTCAAAAAGAACAGGAGTACTTGTGGCACCTTAGAGACTAACAAATTTATTAGAGCATAAGCTTTCGTGGACTACAGCCCACTTCTTCGGATGCATATAGAGTGGAATAAATATTGAGGAGATATATATACACACATACAGAGAGCATAAACAGGTGGGAGTTGTCTTACCAACTCTGAGAGGCCAATTAAGTAAGAGAAAAAAAACTTTTGAAGTGATAATCAAGATAGCCCAGTACAGACAGTTTGATAAGAAGTGTGAGAGTACTTACAAGGGGAGATAGATTCAATGTTTGTAATGGCTCAGCCATTCCCAGTCCTTATTCAATCCTGAGTTGATTGTGTCTAGTTTGCATATCAATTCCAGCTCAGCAGTCTCTCATTGGAGTCTGTTTTTGAAGTTTTTCTGTTGTAATATAGCCACCCGCAGGTCTGTCATTGAATGACCAGACAGGTTAAGGTGTTCTCCCACTGGTTTTTGAGTATTATGATTCCTGATGTCAGATTTGTGTCCATTAATTCTTTTGCGTAGAGATTGTCCAGTTTGGCCAATGTACATGGCAGAGGGGCATTGCTGAAGTCAAAGAGCTTTGGTTCAGGCCCTAGAAGAATGACCTAAATAACTAACCGTACCAGAAAATTTCATGAGAATTAAAATTATTTTCTCCTTTCAAAATGCAGCTTTGATTTTGAAGGGATGCCTGTGCTTTTAATATTTATGGTGAATGAAACACGGAGAACTCAAAAAAGAATAACGTGATGAAGTTGCAGGAAATTAGCTTTTGTCCACTCTAATATCACCTTTCAATTCTCAACTGCAGTCATAAAGCAAAACTGCCAGTTCTCTGTTTCTGTAGGTGGGTAAAGAAGTAACACTCAAGGTCCTAAACCACATACAGCAGAACCTCAGAGTTACGAACACCAGAGTTACGAACTGAACAATCAACCACACACCTCATTTGGAACTAGAAGTATGCAATCAGGCAGCAGCAGAGACCCAAAAAAAAGTAAATACAGTACAGTACTGTGTTAAATGTAAACTACTAAAAAAAAAGAGGGTGGGGGAAGCAGCATGTTCTTCTGCATAGTAAAGTTTCAAAGCTGTATTAAGTCAATGCTCAGTTGTAAACTTTTGCAAGAACAACTATAATATTTTGTTCAGAGTTACGAACATTTCAGAGTTATGAACAGCTTCCATTCCGGAGGTGTTCATAACTCTGAGGTTCTAGTGTAGTATGTTAGTGTCCTTTAAGCTTGGAAACAGAGGTTTAAAATCTAATCACATCACAAAGGGAAAGGAACGTGGTAGTCCCCAAAGAGAGTCTTTTGTCTGCATCACAAAATCAAGACCCAGGAGTGGATCAGCTGGAGCATTGCAAGACAAGTTTGAGATGCACTGGCAAAAGTCTTTGAGGAAGCTTGCACAGCACCTGTTTGCATTAGGCTGGCTCTAACCTGAGTTACCAGTTCACCATCGACAACATGAAAACAATGAATGTTTAATCAAAAGTTCCTGTTTCTTTTGGAATTAATCACATTTTCCCCTTTCAGTACCTATGACCTTTCTTATTCTTCTACTGGAAGCTTTCTCTCATTTTGCCCCCAATGAATTCAACAGCCCTGAAGGATAGCCTTGGCAAATAAAGAGGCCAGCTAAATATTTATTTGTATGAGACGTTCGTGAGTAATGAGATGCATCTTGAGAAATCTGTGGGGAGTTTGTTGCATCCTCCTAAATAACTGTAGCTGCCTGGATAGTGCAAATTTCCTAAAAAATGCCACATCATATGGAATGTAAGCTATAGATAGGCTTGGAAGATCCGATTTTTATCAGAAAACGTAGTAAATGTCAATTTCACTGTAGACACACAAACCAACAAAAAATATTTCCATCAATAATAATCAAAATTTATAAATAGACCAAGTAAGAACAATGCTGCTTGAGAACGTATTAGAGTTTAATTTAAGGGTATCTGCTTTGTTTATTTTGATGTGTGATGTGGACAATTTGTGTTTTAACAGTTATAAAAACTTTAACTTTTTAAAACTCTGTTTCTACAGTCACAAAATAATTGTTGGCTGACCTTCCTATTGGCTGATCCTCCCCTAGTTTGCCACAACTGTGAAAATTTAAATTGATAAAAATCAAAAACCACTTAAAATAAATATTGATATTATCTATCAACATGATATGAAAAATAAAATTTGAATTCTGCCAAGCGGACCTATAGACTGCATTATAAACTGCTCACCAGTCTGCATGAGGTCAGATTTTGCCTGCTGTTTGGCGAGCAGATGCATGTATGCGGAGAGGATGAAGGGAGGCAACCTCCAGTTTGTGCATCTCTGCAATAGACAGCTAGAGCATGGGAGGGGAAGTTATAGCAGGGCCAGAGCTAAACACACCCAAAAGGGGAATTATGGCTGGAAGGGTGGAGACGTGACCAAGGTCCTACCCACTGTGCACCAGCTGGCAGTCCAAGGCTGACACAAGGGTAAACCCAGGGCAGCATCTCCCAAAACAACCATGTATCAGAGGGGTAGCCGTGTTAGTCTGGATCTGTAAAAAGCAACAGAGAGTCCCGTGGCACCTTTAAGACTAACAGATGTATTGGAGCATAAGCTTTCATGGGTGAATGCCCACTTCATCGGATGCATGTAATGGAAATTTCCTGGGGCAGGTATATCAAAACAACCATGTTCCTCCTGGTATAATCCCTCTCTGCATTTAAGGAAGCCATAGTTCTAGCGGGAAAATGTAAGAAAATACTATCAGTTTTTAGCTGAATGAGGCCCTATGGACATAGCCGGAGTATACAGAAAATAGTGTCATAGAATCATAGAACTGGAAGGGACATTGAGAGGTCATCTAGTCCAGTCCCCTGCACTCAAGGCAGGACTAAGTATTATCTAGACCATCCCTGACAGGTGTTTGTCCAACCTGCTCTTAAAAATCCCCAATGATGGAGATTCCACAACCTCCCTAGGCAATTTATTCCAGTGCTTAACCACTCTGACAGTTAAGAAGTTTTTCCTCATGTCCAACCTAAACCACCCTTGCTGCAATTTAAACCCATTGCTTCTCCTATCCTCAGAGGTTAAGAAGAACAATTTTTCTCCCTCCTCCTTGTAACAACATTTTATGTACTTGAAACCTGTTATCGTGTCCCCTCTCAGTCTTCTCTTCTCAACTAAACAAACCCAATTTTTTCAATCTTCCCTCATAGGTCATGTTTCCTAGACCTTTAATCATTTTTGATGCTCTTCTCTGGACTTTCTCCAATTTGTCCACATCTTTCCTGAAATGTGGTGCTCAGAACTGGACACAATACTCCAGTTGAGGCCTAATCAGTGCGGAGTAGAGCGGAAGAATTACTTCCCATATCTTGCTTACAACACACCTGCTAATATATCCCAGAATGATGTTTGCTTTTTTTGCAACAGCATTACATTGTTTACTCATATTTAGCTTGTGATCCACTATGATCCCCCAGATCCCTTTCCGCAGTACTCCTTCCTAGGCAGTCATTTCCCATTTTGTATGTGTGCAACTGATTGTTCCTTCCTAAGTGGAGTACTTTGCATTTGTCCTTATCGAATTTCATCCTATTTACTTCAGACCGTTTCTCCAGTTTGTGCAGATCATTTTTAATTTTAATCCCATCCTCCAAAGCACTTGCAACCTCTCCCAGATTGGTATCATCTGCAAACTTTATAAGTGTACTCTCTATGCCATTATCTAAATCATTGATGAAGGTATTGAACAGAACTGATCCCTGCGGGACCCCACTCATTATGCCCTTCCAGCATGACTGTGAACCACTGATAACTACTCTGTGGGAATGATTTTCCGACCAGTTATGCACCCATTTTATAGTAGCTCCATCTAGGTTGTATTTCCCTAGTTTGTTTATGAGAAGGTCACGCAAGACAGTATCAAAAGCCTTACTAAAATCAAGCTATACCACATCTACCACTTCCCCCCATCCACAAGGCTTGTTACCCTGTCAAAGAAAGCTATCAGGTTGGTTTGACATGATTTGTTCTTGACAAACCCATGCTGACTGTTATTTATCACCTTATTAGCTTCTAGGTGTTTGCAAATTGACTGCTTAATTATTTGCTCCATTATCTTTCTGGGTACAGAAATTAAGCTGACTGGCCTGTAATTCCCTGGGTTGTCCTTATTTCCCTTTTTATAGATGGGCCCTTTTCCAGTCTTCTGGAATGCCTCCTGTCTTCCGTGACTTTTCAAAGATAATTGCTAATGGCTCAGATATCTTCTCAGTCAGTGCCTTGAGTGTCCATCCCCTCTCCTCTCAGTGAAATTGAATCCCTATCAAATAACATGCACTCACCTCATTCCTGCTCACTTGGCAGCATGGACACCTATAAAACTAATACTTGGGACTTGTGCATAGAATGCAGATGAGTTGCAGATGGGCCACAAGGCACTTAAGTAATTTTAAGGAAACTTGGGAAAGGAATTATGTATTATAGTATTATTATTATTATTTATTAAACCTAGAAGGACCCAATGTATTAGGCATAAACATGAGGTAGTGAGAGGTACTTAAGAAACATGAGGTACTTACATTTAAACATGAGGGATTTAAGCTCAGTGAAATCGAGCTTAAATATTTTTCTAAACAGAGATGGACTTAAGCATATGCTTAAGTGGTTTCCTGAGATGGGACCTAGGTAGATGAATAGAGCAATGAATCAAAGCCTAAAACACTTGTCAGGTTAAGACCTAGTATAGCACTTAGCAAATCAAGTATAACATTGGTCCTGTCTTCAATATATAAGTAAATGAAGTTAAATATACATAGAACAACATTACATATATTGTGTATATGAAAAAATTAACATGACTCAGTCTTATTATGTTTATATTTAAAGATACATATGTAACATCACAGATTTATTCAAGATCTATATGTAGTGTCAGATAGTAGCTAAAGAAGATGTCTGAATGCCATGAAATGAAGCATTACAGGTACTTGGATCAGTGTCTAGACATAAGTAAATTTTCACTAATACTAAAATCCCCAAGATCCTGTTCTTTGGCAGAAAATGACAGACAGATATCTAGAAAGTGTTGTGATTTAACTGGTAAGTAAACAGCAGGCCACAAGCTGTAAAATCACAATACTGTCCACTAAAAGATGAAAATACATTAACGATTAATATTTCTGCATCCTTTGATGTTTAACTTGTACAGAAACATCTCAAAAAAGTCACTCTTAAGAAATGATAAGCAGTTTTATAGGAATAAATGGCCTTTGCATTAGCCACAAACAGCACTGTAATTATTTGTAAAGGCCTAACAGAATTAGATTGTGTATTAAAGCCATTTACAAAGTTGTTTGCTGTGTGTGATTCTTGATTCTGCAGCTCAGTTTGCCAATAGCTAGAGACAGTTCACCACAAAAGAATATAAACACAGGCACACAAAAATCCAGATCCTCATTCCAATATCTCCTTTTAAAGAGTCTTGCAGGCTATGTGAGTGGAATTTGTTTTAAACTGTTGTTAATTGCTGATATAAGTCAGTGAAAGATTGCAGCAAACTTTTCGTATAACAGTCGCCAGTTATAATTAAGGTTGTATATGTATCAAAGTTGTTTGTTTATAATGTATTAATTATTACTGTTTTTATTTCCATGATTTAGAAGGGGCGAAGAAGTTTATTGTTTTTGGAAACCTCAAACCAAGACAGTTGCAAGCAGTTGTATGCAATTTTACCAGCAAGCAGATAACACTGTAAACTACTCATTTTTCCCTACCCAGAAATTAAGATTACAGTTATTAATCTGGTGAGATTAAACTGGCCACTGCACATACCTTTCATTAGTATTTTGGAAACAGGAATTATTTGGTGCCATTTTGACTTAGTGCCATTTTGAATACTAGTCCACAGACAGATCCCAATTGTGTCATTATTTGCAGTAATCTTTTACACTACTGTGGTGCCTTTCATTCAAGGAGCTCAATGTGAATGCAACCTTACCTCTATGAGAGAAGTATTATTATCCCCACTCTGCAGATGAGAAAACTAAGGCACAGAGAAACTTCCACTAACTTCAAATTGGCTTGGATCAAAGCCCCACACACTGAAACTATGGTATAAGCCAGCAGAGAGCAGGTTTCCTAACTTCTGATCCTGTGCCTTCACCGCAAAATCATACTTCATTTTAAACTCTGAAGGTGAAATCCTGCCTTATTGAAGTCAGTTGCAAGACCCCCATTGCCATCAAAAGGGCCAGGATTTTGACTTAAGAAAGATTTATATATAATCAATTGAAGTTAAGGAGTTTTCTCAAGTAGTTAGGAATCTAGGAGACAGAATGCCTGTGCTCTAGCCCCAGCCCTGCCACTGACTTATTGTTTGACCTGTAGCAAGTTACTCTCTATCGTAGTTTATTCCTCTCTAAAACTGGGATAAATTATGGCTTTATCCATCCGCAATGGGAATCCTCTACAGGAGATTAAATTTCTTCCAGAGGTACTCTGCATCTCTGTTAGTGTTTATAGAGTGCTTTGAGATCTTTGAATGACAGGTACAGTGGCTTGAAAGCTTGTCATGGCTTACCTAAGATAAACAGATAAGGTTATCTCAGTATTTGCAGTATTCCCTTGTCCAGATACATACTGTAGGCACTATCTTACATACTGCAAATACTGAGGTTATCTAATTACAAATGCTTTTTTTAGGTATGGAAGGCAATTGGCAAGGTGTCAAGAGCCACGACTGTAGTACAAAAGTATATAAGATTTCTATGTTTTTCTAAAAGCACATTTTACAGATCATCTTTAACAGGGGGGGCTATTTTAAGTCACAAATAGCTTTGGCACACAAAAGACATTGGGTAACATTTTCAAAAGCACCTCAATGCCTTGGGAGCCTGAGTCCCAGTTTCAAAAGTGAAATGGGCTCTAAGGAGCCTTTTGAAAGGTAATGAGATTTAGGAGGCTAAGTCCCTAAAGCAAAGGGTGCTTTCAAAAATTTCAGGCATGGCTTACTTTTTCACAGAGGTTGTCAAACAAAATTGGTGCTTTTTGTTGGTGCAGAAGCCAGAGAGCCTGGAAATGGTCTGATGCCATTTTGACTTGGGAGCATTCTAATTACCTGTCCAAGAGCCTGTCTCGTTCAGATGCAGCAAACAGCAGTATAAAAACTGTTGAATGTTAAGTATGAAGCCAACTCAGCAGCCTTGCTACATGGCTATGCAATCGCATGGAAGCATGAACAGTCCAGTGTTATTAATGCCACAGACGCCACGTTGGAAAAGGAACCTTGGCAGATCATTTGGACCATCTTACACAGCAGCAGTTTTATAGTATTTCTGGTGCAATGAGATTATAAGAGAAGAAATGACTAAATTTTCACTGGCGAAATGGTGTGTCCTCAGGGAGGTTCCCAATTACCTCCCCCATTATATTTCAGGACACTCAGGATTATTAGAGAAGAGGTGTGAAACCTTGGTGCCTAATGTCTGTGCCAGCAGCATTGTCACATCATCCTAAAGTGTACAACCCAGTGAAATGCACATTGACTAGGCAGGTTATTAGCTACACAAGCTGGGACACGTTCCTCCCCCAAGCAACTCCACTGGACCCAATGTGTTTGTACCAACTCGGGCTGTTGCTCTTTGTGATTGTTTACATTACAGGGGAAAGCAGCAATGGCCGGGGGGTTGCTGGAAAGTCTCAGTGTGTGTCTCTGGATACACTGGGGGAAAGGGTTGAGCAGGTTGGATGGAATTGAGGTGGCTCGGCTGCAACAGTTTAGAGCTCTTCCGGATTAATATGGGGTCAGTTTTGTTGTATTTCAGGGGGCTTTTGGAGCTTGGACTGGGTCTAAGGCCTGCTCTAAGCTATTAAGCCTTTATAGGAGGCTGGAAGCATTGGGAGGAGCAGACAACACAATTGCTGTAATGATTGTTTTCTCCCTTTCTCTGCCTGTGTTGCCTCCAGGTCTCCCACGCCCCAACCCAACCCCACCCTCTGCATCTCTCTCTCCTCCTTTTCCATCAGGCACCCAGGGATCTACACAACAGGGGAAGCTCCCCTTCCTCATGTCCATGTAGGTTTCACATGTAAACATCTGTTCGAGGAAGACGTTATAACAACACATCATTAAACATTGATTTAAAGACAATCATCTTCCCTCTCTTTAATTTCACAGCACCTTTAAAACAGCTGCTAGGCTGCAGCAGGGACTATCAGCCAAACAGGAAACACATTGTTAGCTGCTAGCGTTAAAACAGTAGAATGCATTAATTTATGAGCTCTTGCTCCCTCTCCAAACGTTTTATTGTGTTAATATCACCTTAATGTGATGGGAAGGACCTGGTGCCAAAGCCTTTTTGGCACAGTGTGTGCCATCCTAAATTACAGGCTGGATCCCTTCTGGAGCGGTCTTTGGAAAAGTGGCGTAAACCATAAAGCACTAAAGTTAATATTATCTTACAGTCTAACAGCCAGCTAATACCCAACATGTGAATCCCATTTACTCCTTCGCTATGCAACAAATGGCAAGTGTGGGATTGGACTGTTCCTGGTTTTATGCTATTTATCTTCGTGATCCATTCCATATTTGTCTCCCTTGTTTTTCAGTTACAGTTATAGGCCTTGAGACTTGCTGAATGCCAAGAGATGCCCCTACTCAGACCCAATGGTTAAATGGTCTTTGCCTTGTGAGTGTCTCCGGACACTGTGGGCAGGCTAGTAAAAGCCCTGGCTTTGGTGATTGTCTCTGAAAAAGAAAAGAAAAGAAAAAAGAAAGATCTTGGAGTTGAATTCACTGAGTAGGGAAAGTTCTCTGAAAGACTGAATTCGTGTGAAGGGTCTTTAAAAGGATAGATAGATAGATTCAACAACTAAGTGGTTAAAACCCCCAGGTCCTGAGTTTTTCCTGGGGCTTTTCTTTCAATAAAAATAAATAAATGGCTAACCCTCTGCTGCCCCTTCCCCCTCCTATTCCCCCACCCCTGCAAAAAAGGGCAAGAGAAAATGAACTTCTGTGTCCCTTTTCCTGGCACTTGGGTCCTGAGAACCGCGGGCTCCAGCTAGAAAACTGGGTGGATTTAGTAGTGTTCCCACACCCCGGTCCAATTATACCATCTGATCCTGTGTAAAATACAAACCAAGTAGCTGCACCCAGTGCTCCTGCCCCAGTGAGAGAAGGGCCCTCCCCCCACACCAGGAAAATCATAGCAACCCCCAGCCCATTCCTCCACCTGCAAATACCCTGCACCTATTAGGCTTTTCTTTGCAGGTTGACCCTGCATCCTGTTATGCAGTGAGTTAATCAAAGGTATGGCTAACTCCAGAAATTGGGGGATTAGGCCTGGGAACCGAAAGGAATCCCCCTTCTGCAAATCCCCAGGCAAGTCCTTGTTATCCAACGCTAGGATCCCTGTTATAGGTCCTAGCAACGGGGTGGGGGGAGGAGAAGGTTAGGGGGGAATGTTATTGCATCTGTCAATAGCAATAGTGTCCAGCGCGGTTGAAGTGCTGGAGAGCTGTTGGCAGAAAGGGCCATTTGAGTGTTCAGGGAGAGAGAGAAAAACGAGCAGGCCAATTTGTGTTTCCTTTGCTTGGCCTCAGAGCCAGGGCACTGGGGCCCTTTCCCCTGATAAAGGGCTTCTGATTTGAAAGTAATAAAAAAAATGCTGGGCGCAAGAGAATAAGAGGCTGTCGAACGACGGACGTCCGTGGACTCTCCAAACGCGCCTCTACCAGGGACGAGAATCAACCCGCACCAATGCCCCCTCCTCGGGTGAGCGGTGCAGATGCGTCAAACCTGCTTTGAGGAGCGCACGCCGCTCCCGGTTTGTTCCTTCCCAGAACAGATCTCGGCTGATGAGTCAAACCATTGACAGTGCTGGGGACCAGCCGGCCGGCAGCTCCGGGATAATCAGCCCCCCTCCTCTCCCCAGAGCCCTGGATTCCTAAGCGTCCCTGTGCAGAGAGTTATAAATAAGCAGGCTCCCCCCGCCCACCCCCCGGCCATGTGCTCTGGCTGCGAGGGGCAGAGGCGGGTCGGCGGCAAGGGTTAATCGCCCGGAGCTACCAAGAGGAACGTGTTTCCCCCACGGGCCCGTGGCAGGGGAGCCCCGCGCACGGGTCTCCGCGGCGCACTCCCCTCTCCCGAGTGTGTGGCACCCTGGGACGCTGGTGACGTCAGAAGGAGCCGGGGGAATCTCCTGGAGAAAACCCCAAAGCCCCCGGCCGGGGAGCTCACAGCTCGGTGCTGGGCCCCGGGGCAAGGAGCGCGGCGAGCCGAGGCTACCAGCTCTCCACGGGAGCCCCGGGCAGCTCCCAGCCCGGCGCGCGCCAGCTCTGCACCGGAGCCCCGGGCAGGAGGCTGAGACCCGAAGCCAGACCCTCTCTGCGGCCCCCTCCCAAAGGCTCCCCCGGCACCGGAGTGCACCGGGGGCAGGACAGGAGCGCTAAGAGCTCGGGGCACATGGACCCTCGCCCCGGAGCGCGCTGAGCTGTCGCTGCTCCGGAGCAGAAGCAAAACTCAGCCCAGGATACCCGTCCCGAGCCGAGGCGGCCCCTAGCCCTTCTCCCTGGGATTGTACCGGGTGCCTAAGGAGCGATCCCAGCCCCGCCAGCCGCGTCGCCCGGGAGCGGCTCACAGGTAAGTGCCCCTCTTATTTCCTTCACCTTTGCAGGTGGCAAAGCCTGGATCCCGGCGCCTTCTGCCCTGCAGGCCCGGGGGAGCCGGGCGGCGTTTGCCTGGGTTGCAAGTGTCTAGCGCCAAACTCTGAAATCATAACTCCCCAATCCCCAGCTCTCCCCCTAAACCCTCGCCCTGCATCCCTCCTCCCATGGGGCAGGGCCCTCTCCCCGGGTTTGCGCTAGGGGAGCGTGACCGGTACAGTTGCTCCTGCCATTAGGCGGGTGGCCCCCTGCCCCGTTTCAGGACCGGGTTGAGCAGAGACGTTCAAAGAGAAGCGAGCTACCCCGGCTGTTCCCTCGAACGAAGCAGCCAGCCTGCCCCTGGGAAGGGAATTCCCCCATCAGCGAGTCAGCTTGCCCCGGGGAAAGCGCTTCCCAAACAGCCCTTCCACGGCGGGGCTGAACGTGGCGACAATTCGGTCTGCTCGGCCCCGAAGCAACCGGGAGCTGAGAGGGGACCGGCTGGGGAAGCCAATTCCACCCGCGCTGCTTTTTCCCAGGCAAACTCGCCCATTCCCGCTGGTCTCCTGACTGCTGGCCTTCGCCTTGAAGTTGCAGTCCTTGACATCTTTATACCTTGTATAAATTCTTCAGGGTCTCTGCACTTCGTCAAAACTGACAAATACGTTCGAAAATATAATTCCAAGGGGGTTACCTCATTTTACATACGGGAAGATTTAAGCAAAAGCAGTTTCAGCTAAGGGTGGTTTTTCTACGTGGCCAGGGCTGTACAGTATCAAGGCTGGCGAAGAGAAACTCCTCGATAAACGTGACAAGGAACAAATTTTAACATCGCTAATAAATGTTATACTTTTATGGAAAGGGTTCGTGAGATTTCTTTTTTACGGGCTGAAGCTACTTGATCTTTGGTATTAAAAAATAACCTTGCGAGGCAACGCTATTGCGGGTAACTTCTTACAGCTCACAGGACCATAATAATATTTCACAGGTGTAAAAATTCATATGACAATCATTTATGACCCAAACAAGTTGGTTTTAACAGTGTGATTTTAAGCCGTAAGAATTTATTGTAGTAAAGGTTAGAAAATGGCATTTTAAAATGCTTTATTTAAATTCCTCTGACTCAGAGATGGAAAGGAGCATTGGATTCATACTAATGTCTGAAAAAAAGTATCACAATTATGCAAATATGTAACAGGTGACGACATATTGATTAGCATTATGCATAGGAAGAAAAAAGTCTGTTCCATGTTAATTTCCATTTTTAGAGAAATAATATTTTAGATCCTTCCTAAATCGCTTCCTATCTCATTTTTAAAATAGACACCATCTCAGTCAGTAGTAAAGAGGGCATGTATATATCCTAAAACTCCTGAAACTTTAAGAAATAACTGTTACCAAAACAGTGATAAGGAGAAATGAGGCATAACATTCTCATACCTCTGTAGATAAGTAATCTTTGTCCATCTCTTAACTAGGCTAAAGTGTATATTGTGGTTTCATACAGAATTATGTGATTAGGAAGTTTTTCTAAATCTTGACTTAAAAAAAAAACCCAGGATATTATTATCTTCTTCTTGAATATTTCCAACAACACAAGCATATTTAAATGGTTAATACAAAACTCATATTAAAATAGAACATCATGAACTATCTTTTGGTACATGAATTGGCTCTTTAAGGTGTTTTCTGCTTATTTATACAAAATAAATCATATTGCTACTTACCACACAAGTTTAAATGTTCTCATGGTGGCTCATTGCCCCCGTTTCTACCTATTGATTTTACATTTGACTTCCATATTGTGAGGAGTGCTGTTTGCTTTAAAAAAAACTAACTCAAATATAATTCATTAAGAGTTTCTTATTGGCTTGGAATACTGTCCAAGTCCCTATAGAAGTCCCGCCGGGTTATTCAAAAAATGGCAACATCCAGTGTGAAAAGTTAATTGTTTTTAATAAAAATTTGCCTTAGCCATAGTATAGTTAATTAAACAAAAAGTTAGATAATAATCTGGCGAACCCCACAGACTTTCGTTTACAGTTTATTTTATTGTTCACACAGATTTTATTATGGAATTGAGTCTTTCCAAGAATATACCTTCCTATGTGGATTTAGGTAAGACAATAGAGAAATTGAACATGGATTGAAAGGTTTGTTGTTTTCTTTCTTGGTGATACATATCAGATTTGTGTTACTTTTAAGTAACAAAGGAGAAAAACCACACTCTAGTAAAGCATAATTCTTTAGCTGGACTGCCTCCTAAACGTGCTAATAGAGACTAATTCGTTTTGTTTGCTCTGAACTTTTACGTCTAACCCGTTGTGCTGATTAACACAGCTTTCTTGAAGGCAGTATTTTCCTATCTCTTACCAAGTTGTTAGTTAAGGTACAGTTCTTACAATAAAACTGGAAGGAAAGTGTCAAGTTCTTATCTTTGAGATTTCTCTATTATGTTTGTTCTCTGCATAATTTCTAAAGGAAAAATACACAAACGAGACAGCGAGAGGTGTAAAATAAATCCCAATGGACCAAACTCTGCTGTCGGTGTAAATGTGGAGTAACTGCAATGACTTCGGTGTGGTAAATCCAGAGTTACACTGGTGAAGAAGAGAGCAAAATTGGACACTATATTCCTTGGTTTCTAACCTTTAAAGTCAACATTTTGGGGATTTTTTTTCTGATTTTAAGGAGTTGAATCCACACAAAAGTTAATCGTCTCTCCGATTTTGTATTTTAAAACAGGAAATATCCTGGCTCTCCATGTCAGTGTTGTTCTGAGAACATTAAAGAGCACAGTGCATTATTGGAGTATTTCAACCTTTCAGGATATGTCCTGTTTAGGGGGGGATGTGTTTCCCCCATCAAAACACTGCCAGCAATTAAAAGGCTGCTCGAATGAAACAAGGTGTGTGGGGGGGGGGAATAAAAGGAAACATAATATCGAGCGGCTCCAATTGCAGCCTCTTTTCTGCTTAAACTACAGGTTTTAGTTCCTCAAAAACTAAAAAGGTTCCTAGGGAATGATAGACACTTAGACCTTGGGTCTTTGATTATGCTAGATCAGTGACATCTTTTTAAATCCACAAAAAGACACACATTTTAGATCTAAAGATGCACTGAGTAACATGAGCTGGGTGGCTAACAAATTCCTGTGCCCTTTCCTCAATCAGTTCATCAGAAAAGCATTTTTACTCTGTGGAGGGAGAGGGCTATGGAACTATATGATAGTTTTCCCACCCAAAAATTACTTCTAAATTATACATCTTTGTACCTGTATCTCTCCCAGGTCACATTGGGAACTGTTAGTGCTAAATACAAGGCTAAAAGGCAAGACACTACAAATAGCAAATCAGGTCTGGAGGGCCTTAAAAGGGACATACGGGATCCCTTTCGGCTCGCCGTTCTGGTTTGGGTTTGCAATTAAGTACAGTCTCAAATGAACTAGATGTACTTTGGTGAGACAGTTGTCGTGGGGTGATGACATACAACTAGATGCTTTTTGGGAGAAGGAGGAAAACCCCTCTCTTTCCAGCTGCAGTGATAGGAAAAGCACTTTCCCTGCAGTCAGTTGCTGTGTTTCAAGAAAGCCTTGGGGTATCATTTGTATCGGTCAGAAAAATTAAGCCATCAACTGTTTATCCCCAGTTTTTTGTAAACTCTCCCAAGGTTAAATTCAGTGTGCGGCTTTACTATAAAACTCCCATCATCTGTTTAGACAGTATATATTAATAATTTTGCATTCACCAGGCGCTCTATACCTTTTCCTATTACAGTCCAGCATATTATATATAGATATGTAAAATGGATGAACGTGATTTGGTGTGTGTTTACCATATCTGAATGCCCCTAACCTTTTAATATTGGGTGGGATTGTTTAGTACGGTGCTGAGAGAAGGTAGGTGGTCCCTGCGCATTTATTTAACTAAACTGGGTTTTCTAGTTTGAACGTATCCACTTGTGAGGCTTAGAACTGGAATGTCACTTGAATAAATAGATTGCCCAGAGGCAGTTTTGCAGACAAACCCCTCTAAGCAAATTCCATTTTTTCCCTTTGGGTTTTAATTGGGGGAAATGGGCTAATGCCAGAACACACCAGTGGGACGAATTCACTGAAGCCAGGGACGAATTTGGGGTCGTCTCATTTAAGTAACTTTACAATTATAGTTTGGAGAGGTAACAGGGTGCTCTCGTCTAATGGGGACTCCTCGATAGGAATGCTAAGAGCACACGGCAAATGCCGAGGGGAACCCACAAGATGTAAGGCGCATCGGTGCTGCCTAGTGACTTGGGAGGAGTGTGATGCCGAAGGGCCAGGTTGGTTCTGAGACAGGGAACTAGCCGCAGCATCGGGGCCGCCTTAGTACAGGGGAGAGGCTCCGCTATATGGCTGCTTGTCGTGCTGATTTATTTTCGCTCATCCCGTGGGGAAATGGTTTTCACTGCTGCACAGAGGGGACATGTGGGTAGGAGCCAGTGTAATTTTCCACCATCCTCTGCCAGATTGAACATGAGTTTTCTGCCTCTCTGCACTCCAGATCGCCCCCTATCCGCCTTCAGGGGGCTGCACAGGTCCGCTTGTCTGTCTCTTCCCCCCCCCCCCCCCCCCCCCCCCCCCCCCCCCCGCTAAACTGGGAGGACTAAATGGACAAGAAAACACCATTAGTGCCTTCAAGCCAGGCCCAAGCCTGTGAAGGAAACTGACCAGAGTAATTAGTTGTTTATATGGGATCTTACCAGGTTATTTTTGTACAAACAAAACCCTCCTTGCAGGAGGGGATCCGGCAGCCTTTCATGAGGCTATACTGCCGCTGCCTGCAATGTGGAGTGAGGTCTGCGGCCCTGGCCGGCAGTCTAAGGCCAGGGGACTGTCATCTTTGCTGCAGCAGTAATGCCAAGTGGGCATTACTTAATTCACGTGTGAGCAGCTCCAGGCGCTGACACAAGCCCAGGGACGCAGCGTAGCCCCGGCTCTGCCCCTCAATTGCATTTCACTCGGGTTTTTGTTTTTTTTCACCCAACGGCTCGGGAGCGGTTTTATTGTCTCGCGTAAAAAATAAAACGCTCTATAAACCCCGGCCTCTCCGGGCGGACTCGCGCCGTACTGCGCCCGCTCCCGGCTCTGCAGCGGGGGGCCCCCTCTGCCGTTCGCCTCCCCAGCACGCCAAACTCCTCCGAAAGCAACCGGCTGCAGGTGCAAAAGGCATGAAGTCGCTTCCACTGGCGGTCCAGCCCTGGCATCTCTCTGTACTTTATGGACCAGTGAAGGCAGCTGAGAGCGGGCGCGGTGAGAAAGCCAGCCCGGGTGGGTTTTGCAGCTGTGGGGGTCAGGTCTGAGACTGGGGCGAGGAGCCGGTGGGAGATTCCAGCGAGCCCGGAGACAGAGAACAACCGGGCTTGCAAAAACTTGACGCTTTGCTTCCCTGGTCTGTTTGTGTGGGTTTGTGCACGTGAGTCCGGGAGCTTTGGTTTGGGGTTGTATGTGTCTCTTGTGGCTGGCTGCCTGTTGGCTGTCTGTATGTCGGTGTTGTTGCCCGGGTATAAATGTGCGCTTTTTGTTTGTTGTTTCTATTATGTGTGTGTGTTTCTGCGTTTGTTTTGTGTTGTGCATCTAAGCGCGTATGCATGTTCTGGTAGGGTTGTGTTTAGTGTGTGTTTGCATCATATACGCATGTACGTTTGTTTTGTGTTGCGTGCCTGTAGGATTTTATTTTTGTGTGTGTTTTGTGTGTGTTTCACATTTTCATGCTCGCAAAAACGACATACACCAACACAAAACACATACAAACGCACCCCATAGCCTGAGCGTAGGGGTATGTATGTGGGGTTGATTTATGTTTGTGTACGTGCGTATGCGTCTTGCTTGTGTTTTGTATGATTTGTGTGTCTGTGTTTAAAAAAGACACAACGCTGTGGAAATCACGCAGAGTGACGGGGAGTATAGAAAGTGTCTAAATACCAAGCAAAGGCGAGGAGAGCAGACGCTGGAGACAAAAAATGAATGAGGGAGGTTTTCAGAGATTCGAGGGATCTGTTTTTATATACAACGGTAAAATATTATCCACCGACTTTCTGGGATCTTAGCAATCGGGGGAATAGACAGTGGGGGAATAGACAGAATTATCTGCTACGATCGCCTTTCTCCTCATTTAAAACCCAAACTAATATTTTCCAGCCCTTCTGATGAGAAATAAATGGGGTTTAAAATACAGATTCACAGCTGATGAGCGGCGCATATCGGTGAGCTCAGGGGGTTGGACTGGTTTTTAAACCCTGGTGAGTTTTGTTCTTGGGAGTTTTTTCTGCATAAACTGTACTCTTGAGGGAGTCATATCTTGCCATCAGTTTTAACCTCCCTTCTCCCCCCCCCCCAATTGAAATCAATGCCCTGCGATAGTATATTGCTGACACATCAGCTAGAAATTATCTTTATACACTGGAGAGAAGTGGCCAGGGGCTTCGCTTTGTTGTCTGGGGAGGTAAATGGAGGAATCCTTGCATGCATCTCAGCGCAACACACAAAGTTTTATTGTCCTCCGATAAAACAGTTACGCATTTCACTTGGAAATGTAAAGCTTTCTTGTTAGGTTAGCTTGACACAATGAGTCCGAGCCAAGAGGGCTGGGGCCTGTTGATTGCCCCTCTTATTTTGTGATAAGGATCAAAAGCGCTTTCTCTCCCTCCTTATTTATTTTATGGACCAGACTCTGCAGTCTGGACTGAGCTCCCAATCAAGCCAGTGGGGAGTTTTGCTTGAACAAGAACCGCCTGATCAAGCCCCATATTGTTTATATGTTCAACCCCAAATCACCAGAAGCAGCCTCCTAGACAAAAGAAACCCCATGGACAAAATCAGTACAGGCCTCCTCCTTGCTCACTCCGGTCCATATCATATTATGAGTTGCTAAATAGAAGTCTCTGTTGAAATCACTGAGGAGTCCTGGCTACACATGGATGGTCTTTGTTTGGAGAGGGCTGTGATTTTTGGCTCCTTCCCTTGGTTTTCATTTACTTTTAATCATGTATGGACCTGAGGAAGAGCTCTGTGTAAGATCCAAAGTGTGACTCGCTCTCCAACAGAAGTTGGTCCAATAAAAGAAATTACACCCGCCTTATCTCTGAAATATCCTGGAACCCAGGCAGCTACAAAAACACTGCAGACGTGTATTGGAATGGTATTTGCCCTTGAATTTGGGGAATGCTGATTTTTTGGGAACAGTTCTTAATAATTTATAGACGCATTGGAGTCTACACCATGCTAATAAATCCAAAGAGGAAAATCTGGCAGAAACTTACTTTTCTGCCTGATATGCGGCCCAATTAACTTTTTTTGTGTCTGGATGGAACTAAAATATATGGCCCGTTCCGGGCTTTTTGTTTTGTTTTGAGTAGAAAATCCGTCTTGGTATCAATGGAGAAATTCTGCTCCTTAACCGATGGCACGAATTGGCTCTCTGTCTTGTAGCCCCGATCCTGCAGTCCTTTCCCCCCGCAAAAAGCCACCTGGGAGTCAATCGGAGTTTTGTCTGAACAAGGAGTGAGGACCTCTTCCTGCTAGTTAGAGCGTTAGCAAATATTTGGGCAATTTGTGAATTGCCGGGGAACAATCAGCTGTTTTGAAAACACTTGAAGCCTTTATCATTTCTTTTCTCTCTCTTTCTTCATGAGGTGTTTGAACTTAAAATGGCCAACAGCGATTTATTTATCAAAGCCAACCCTCTTACTGCTAGAAGGGTAACATAAAAGTATTTTTAACTGTTCTCAGTGTGTCTCTATTACCTGCAAAACTCCAAACTAGATGTTGTTCTGTTTTTAACACCCTCAAAGCCTACCGGGTGGAGTTTGTTTCTTTGTTTTTAAATGCCACATTCCGGCCAACTAGGGTGATTTTTGTTTATTCCCGACGTAATAGCTCCTGGAAACGGTGGTTTCTAATGAACAGTCTGACCCAGCTGGCTCTGCAAAATACAACAGAATAATAAATCAGGACCCGACCCGCAATCTTACTATGCTTGATGCGGGATATAAAGGGCTCTAGGAGTGGGGAAAATTCCAGTGTTTGGAGTAAATTCATTTCCCTTTTAACCATTTCTCCCTCTCTCTCTTTACTTCATGCACCGAACCAAATTCTATCCCACTTACTGCAAGGGAGGAAAGTGAGTGCGAAATGTCCCTACAGGACCTGCTCCGAAGTTCCTTGAAGTCAATAAAGATTCCCATGATTCTGGATCAGGCCCTTAGACGACAGGACCCGATTCTGCAGTCCTTACTCAGGCAATGCTCTCCAGTGAGTCCTCCATGAGTCCCTCCCTGCAGGCTCAGGCCCTGAAAGCCACCTGGCCCCACTTTCCTCTTTCACCATCAGTCTACCCCTCTTGTCCTGCTCAGCTATATAGATTTTCCACATCCAGCATCCCCCTGCCTTGGGATTCTCTTTTTCTTCCTCCATCCAGCTGCCTCACACCCTTTCTCTTCTTCCTACAGAGTGGGGAACACCCTCTTTGGGGCTTCCCTTGCTCCTTTTCGCTCAGTATGGAGCCTGCAGCTTTTCACTTGGCATTTAACAAATAATAATAATAAAGCTGCGCTCAACACCCGCCGCTCAGCTATTTTAGATACAACCTGCCACCAGCCACGCCCTCTGAAAGGCCTGCCATTGCCCTAAGTGGGGGGAGTTCACTGTAAAAGAGCGTGTGACGTCACACCCAGGCAGTGTCGGGCGCTAGTGACGTCACACCCAGGGACGTCACACACCAGCCTCCTCCCTTGCAGCCACTTCTCTATGCCAGATTCAGGGGTTGGGTGGGAGCGTGTTATCCCACCCTTTCTAAGTGCCTAGGCTGGTCAGACATGTCCCACACGGTGATGAGGCAATAGGATGCCTGGTTGGGGGAAGTCATGCCACTTTAGGAACCAGCGCTGAGAACAGTCCTCTGCACAAGCACTGCAGGGAACCTTTCCAGTTTAACGCAGTGACGTCTGGGACAAAAGATTGGTGGCTAGATTCACGGATGGGGGAGGGGGAATTGGAAGCAACATTGTTTTAAAATGGCCATAGATTGTTCAAACTATTGCCCTTCCCTCTTCGCCCCCCCCCCAAATAAATAAATCCCTCTTCTCCCTCCACTTCTTAATCTACCCCCTTCCAATGAAAGTGGCACTGGGATTTGGCGGCTGCATTTATAAAATAAAATTAAAAAATAAAACCCGAGGCGAGTGTTGCCAGGCTGACATAATGGTAGCCTGCTGAAGCCAGTGGGTTTTACACTTTGAGGTTGGGAGGCTGCAGTTGTTTTTGTTGTTTAGTTTGGAAAATCTCGCAAAGCCACAAGCGTGGAGTATCCGTTGAGAAACGATCTGTTGAGATAATCAGTTAAAGGCATCCCTAAAATGGAAGAGGACGTGTAGCTTTTGACAGCTATCATGGAAGGGAAAGTGAGCCCTGGCACCGTCTCTCCTGTGCATGGAAAATATGACATGCTGACACCGATCAATTTTGTAGGCGCCAGCATTAAAACTGGAGGCGATCACCGGTTTCTGACACTTCTGCTGTATTGTATGGACTCGTGGTACAGTCGATCTTTTTGTGCCACTCTTCGGGAGGTCCCGATAGCATTTCATTTAGCCGTGCCGCCACAATCAAATCTCATGTAAAGGTGGTTAAAGGGGTGGGAGAGAAACTATCCCAATTTAGACAAAACTACAAAATAAAGTGCCTGCCGCTATAGATCTAACCGTGGGTCCCCTGCCCCAGGGGAATTCAAAGCAGGGCTCTGTGACACAGCCTCAGGGTCGCTTAAGGTTGGCATGGTTATCATTTAATTTCTTGCCGGTTTTGTTTTCAGTTTCCCAAGTTCGTGGCTAGATGGAAAATCTGCAGCATTTTGTTTTAAAATACTATAGGGATCATTTACCCAATAGACTGGATCTGGGAATTCTATACTCGCAAATGTACTAGTATGTATAGATCAGTGGAATCTATAGCTCGGTAGTCCATGTGTGTAAATAATGTATAAATCACTGATAGACCATTCAGAAAACCAAAAGCCCGACTCATTAATAGAGCAATAAACCACTTATGAATCAATCGATTCCATCATTCATTAATAAGCAATTTATAAATCAATATATTAATAAACCATGTATAAATCAACCGTTCAGGTCATTAATAGGTCGTTTATAAATCAATAAATGGGCTCATTTGTGGCTCAGTTACATTTGTTAGACCCAAGGGGTATTCTCCTACAGGATGGAAATGGAGGCAGTCTGAGGGCGCAGCCCCCCAGCCTTCCCCAGGCCAGAGTCCCTCAGACGGCACTGGGGAGTTTTGGAGGGGTGAGGACTTCCGGTCTCACTCCGACATTAACAGATGCCTTGGGCAATAGAAGCCTCTAAGGGAATTGGAGCAAGACTTTTACTTAGGGAGCTGGTCCCGCAGGCAGAGCGCCCGTTGGCACCAACAGGAGCTTGCCCAGCAGCGGTCGTGTCGCCACTCAAGGAGCCTTTGCTGTGGGGCTCGATCCCGCAAGGTGCTAAACGCCAGCAAAGCACTTCAGCAGGTGCCGATCCTGGGTGACTTCCTTCCGGACCGAGGAGAGGACTGCAGGCCACTCCTCGTTTCCATTGCGTCCCGGCGTTAATTACAATTCGAAATAAAGCCCCAAGGGTGGCGCGCGGCTTTTGCTCTGCATTTGCGCTTTGCTTGGCGTTGGAAACCTAGGAGCGTCCCTGTTTGCCTTCGGTCTCAAACGCAAAGAAACTGTGTCTGGCACAAAGCAGGCAAACGCCAGGCGCAGGGGCATTTCTGAAGACCCAGAGTGGACGCCTCTAAAATCTGCTCCTCCGCCAGTTCCTGGGTCTGCGTTTGGTTCCTTCCTCCTGTTCCAGTCACTATAGACAATATAGCCCGTTCTAACCATACTGAGAGCCCAACGAGATCAGACCTGACCAAGGTAATTAAAAGGACCAAGGACATGACCCAGAGCTGCTTGAAATTAATGCAAAGACTCCCTTATAGAAGGAATAAACTCAATTTTCTTTTAGAGCAGAGGGGGTCATGCCCGGGTCCCTCTAGCCCAATTAACGTCTCTGGGAGCCCTGCTTGGCTAAAGAATACAGAGCCCAGCTCTGGAGCGCTAATAGCCATTTAGAGAAACATTAGCCACAGAGAACTCATTTTCTCAAGCCCAAAGCATAGCACCCCTGAGATCGAGCGCTATAATGAACATATCTCCTACCCATGTCCGATGCTGAGGGCAACGCTGTGCCTTGCGGTAGCGGAAGAAAGTTTGGGGAAGTTTTGAATCTAAAACACACAACTTTTTAAAACTCTGTTAAAAGAAACCGCAGGGTAAGCATGTAAACAAAACCCCAACAACAAAAAAACAATTTTAAAAATCCTCTCATTTTCATACCGCTTTAAGGGTCAGATTCTATCAGCACTCCTGTTCACACTTTCCTTTCAGAATTTCCTGTGTAGTCTCGCATCACTACAGATTGGGACAGATACAAAACGCTTCTGTTTCAGACCTGTGAGAGAACTCAGCAAAAGCGCCACGAGAGCCTGTGCTCATGGTTTGCTATTTGTCCAAACCTGTTTTTGGCTGCAAAGAAGGGAAACTATAAAGGAATTAAAAAAAAAACCATACTCCAGATCAGATCAAATTTTTGAGCTAGAAAGAGAAAAGATATGAATCATTATCCCCCAATTTCATTATTCTTTTCAGAAGGACTCAATTAATTTTAAGTCAAGGAGGTGTATAAATCAGTGATCTGATTAAATACAAGATGCATTTTTAAAGGGTGTCCCTTTTAAATAACCTAAAAATCGCACGACTAGCCCTGTGTGCACATAATTCTTAAGTGTATTTTAATTCAAACTTGACCAACTCTGGTATGAAATCGGTTTAAGAGCTTTGTACCTATAGATATAATTCATGTGCAATTCAGAGAAGTTATCCACTGTCATTTTCAAGCTATCTGTTGTGCTGAACTGCAAAAACAAACCCTCCAGGATCAAAACTGTTGCGAGAGAAGTTGTACCTGCTAAGCGTTTGGGGTATCCCTCATTCAGCTCCCCTTCCCGTTTTCGATGTTACATACTGACACTACATGGCTCTCTTGGGCCTGAGTGTCTCCTCCAAATCCCCACTATCGCTTTTAAAAAGAAATACACTGGGCAAGCACAGAGAGAATGGTAGAGGAAGCCCAAAATAAATCTCAGGGACGAAAAACTGAAGAATGGGAACATGCTTCCATCCCCCTGTCCGTGAAACGGTTCAAAAGTTCTTTTCCACATCTTTGCTTGATTTGAAAGCAAAATCGAGTGTCAGGCTGGATCAGTTAAACTGAGCAGAGAAGATAAAGAGGAGACGGCTATTTTTCTAGAGAAAGAACCAGATCTGTGTCCTGGGTCCCTTGCCCCCTGCCCCCTTCGCTAGTGAAGATCCCGTTTCCAGGAGTTTGCTTTTTAAATCGTCCCCACTACCTGCCTGCCGGTGATTCACGGGCTGGCAAAGCAGGAGCACTGGAAGGCTGTCATCTGGCACTTTGCGGCCAAAAACCCTCCCCTGCCTATTACTAGACCTGCACTTTTCCAAGCAAAAAGAAGAACAGGAGTACTTGTGGCACCTTAGAGACTAACAAATTTATTAGAGCATAAGCTTTCGTGGACTACAGCCCACTTCTGTAGTCCACGAAAGCTTATGCTCTAATAAATTTGTTAGTCTCTAAGGTGCCACAAGTACTCCTGTTCTT